>NC_080165.1:117039683-117339683 GCF_950295315.1 Erinaceus europaeus | reverse complement strand
CTCAACTGAAGTTCTATCTTTGAAAATTCTGCTGGGAAATGTGTGTTACCTTTTGGGATGATAGATTTTTTTCTTTGATGTGCCCCCTGAATACAACAGAAGTGACACCTTTATATATCAAATATCATAACTTCATGATGACCACATTCAGAGTTGTGTACGGACATGTGATTCTATCAGTGATCTATTTATGGAGTGAGTGTCAAGCACTGTGCTAAGCATTGTGCATGTCTTTTCCAGAGTAGTTCTTGCCACAACCCAGTGGTTAGGTAATACTGGCCTCATTTTTCAGTTTAAGAAACTGAAGTGTGGAGCAGTTAAATAAGTCAGCCAAATTTATCCCCTAAGAAGTAAAACTAGAATTTGAATGTAAGAAGATATACCTCCAAATTTCAAGCTCATGACTAATCTGTGAGAACAGGACCCATATAGTTGCCTTCTGTTGTCTGCTTATTTCCAATAGTATATCTAAATTTTAAAGTTCAAACTCATGAAATAGTAATAATAGGTTTCAGCTTTCAAATCAATAAGAGACATTGCTCTGTTGAGACACTTAGTCAACTTTTAAAATATAAGCTGCCTAAAGGGAGCAAATCATTTCCCGTTTTATTGTTTTATTTATTATTTTGGATAGAGACAGAGTGAAATTGAGAGAAAACGGGAGAGAAAAAGAGAGACACCTGCAGCACCGCTTTACCAGTCATGAAACTTCCCCCTGCAGGTGTGGAGGCTCGGGTGCGTGGTACTTGCACGTAGTAACATGTGTGCTCTACTGAATACACCATTGCTCAGCCCTTTCATTTTGAAGACTTTTTAAAACAGTGAGAGAAAAGTTACTGATTTACAATTTTTACCCATACTTATTTTTACCCATAGTTACTTGACATGAATGATTTGCAGTTATCTAAAATGAGGATAGTAGTTGATACAGTTAATATTGTGGCAGGCTTATTTTTAATTGACTTGCTTGTTACTCTGAGCCTGCTTGCTAGAAGTGTTGAATCCACAAAACTGGCCTCCATACAGTTCAAGCAGAGGTCCTCCGTGTTCCTCCACATTCTGTCTAACCAAAAATAGATTTCAATACACATTTCTGTAACACTGGAATTAGAACTGAATTTACGTAACTATTGAAAACAATTTTATTTTAAATTTTAATTCTTTTTTTGCAGTATTATTAATTTTAAAAATCTGTCACAGTAAAAGGAGGCCCTAACTGAACTTAAATACGGCTCCTGGGGAAACAAAAACAAACACTACAGAGTTTTTTTTTAATTATAGAGTAGATTTTTTTTTTCAATTTGTAGATAAATCTACTTTTATTAATGCCAAGGTAATAGTTTTCTAACTTATCAGCTTTCATAATTAGATTTTTTTTTCCCTTTACTCTCTCCATGTCCTGACTGAATTGGAGTTCAGAGCCCTCTGTTCATCTTTATTTACCCTAACACTTACCCCTCTGGGAGTATGGACCAAATATGTTTTTAAAATTTTATTAGTGATATAATATTGATTTACAAAATTATAAGATAACAGAAGTACAACTCTGTACCACCCCATTACCAGAATTCTGGATCCCCATTCCTTTCATTGGAAGCTACAGCAGTTCTCCTAAGGTTGCAGATATGGGTTAACTACTATTTCTACAACTATCTGTCCATTTTTGTAAATATTTGCCCTTTTTTTGTTTCCTATGGTCCCATCTTCTTTTCCAAGTCTCTCTCACACACACACACACACACACACACACACACACACATTATTACATCCAAATATCCCTCCCTTTTTCCTCTTCTCTATCTGGGTCCTGATGGACTTGGTGTTCAGTGCCCCACTGACCATCTCCCCCCCTATCATTTTGTCCTTGCTGGAAGTATGGACCAACATTATTTTTGGAGTGCAGAACATGGGAGTTCTAGCTTCTATAATTGCTTCTCCACTGTAAGTGGATGTTGACAGGTTGATCCATATACCTAGCCTATTTCTGCCTTTCCCTTGTTGGGTAGGGCTCTGGAGAAGTGAAGTTCCAGGTCATATTGTTGAGGTCATTTGTCCAGGGAAGTCAGGATGGAATCATGATAGTGTATGCAATTTGACGGCTAAATAGGCAGCAAGATACAAATCAGGACAAAATGATTAATGAACAGGAAACAAAAAGTAGGAATAGAGCAGATAAGAATAAAGATCTTGGAGGTTGGGCAACATACTCTACCTACTACCCAAAGAAGATGGGTCCTGAAATTTGTGCAACCTGCAATGTTCCTAGCTGTGAACAGACCGTGAGCTCAGGCTTACAGGGATGCAGAGGTTATATAAGCTCCTGTGCTGAATATGGGTCCCAGATCAAACCAGTGGGGTTTACAGTTAACAATATTTATATTCTTTTCTCATATTTGGGAGCTACTCTCTTCTTTGATCCATCTTTCTAGCTCTTTTTTCCAACTATGATACCATCTCCCCAGACAATAGCCTGGGTCCACCTGCATATTAGATGTCAGGCACAGGAAAGAATTGGTAAAGTCATGGGTCCTTTGGAATATACCTAAAATAGACCTACTAGCTATTTCCAAAACAGAGACCCCAAATTTTCATCTGCAATATCCTTGCCTTTAGGTTCATGATTAGTCAACATTTTCTGCTTTATATCTTAATTCTTTTCCAGCCACCAGGTTCCAGGTGCTACCATGATGCCAACCTGACTTCCCTGGGTAGACGACCCCACCATGTGTTTTGGAGCCCCGCCTCCCCAGAGCCCTGCCCCACTAGGGAAAGAGAGAGACAGGCTGGGAGTATGGATACACCTGCCAATGCCTATGTTCAGCCAGGAAGCAATTACAGAAGCCAGACTCCATTTTCTGCACCCCACAATGATCCCGGGTCCATGCTCCCAGAAGTGGGCATTGTGTGGAAATGTGCCCCTCTTATCCTATAGGCTTGTCAATATTTCCATTTTATAAATAAAAATAAAACAAAATAAAAAAGAATAAGGCTCTTGGGGGCTGGGCAGCAGCACAGCAGGTAATCGCATATGGTGCAAAGCACAAGGACCCATGTATAAAACCTGGTTTGAGCCCCTGGCTCCCCACCTACAGGGTTGTTGCTTCATAAATGGTGAAGCAGGTCTGCAGGTGTCTATCTTTCTCTCTCCCCTGTCTTCCCCTGCTCTCTCTATTTCGCTTTGTCCTATTCAACAACAATAATAACAATACAAGGGCAACAAAATGGAGAAAGTGGCCTACAGGAGCAGTGGATTCGTAGTGCAGGAACTGAGCTCCAGAGATAACCCTTGGAGGCAAAAAAAAAAAAAAAAAGGAATAAGGATCTTGGGGTGGAAAGAAGTGTGAAAGTCTGTTTTAGGCATGTTTCTAGGGGCATATGACTATTATAGTTTTTACTTGAATTTGACAGCTAACATAGAGTTGAACAAACATATTGTCTGAGAAGATGGTATCAGAGTTTAGAATAGAGCTAGAAAGTTGAACTAGAGCAGAGAGTTGCTCCCAATCTTGAAGAAAATCTATAAATAAAATTAATTGTTTACCCCACCCACATGACCCAGGATATATATATATATATATATGGCTTAAGAACCTCTGTAACCTCTGAGTTCCTGCAGATCTAAGCTTGCAGTTAATGGTCACAGATGAGAACATTCTAGGCTGCACTCGTTACAGGGCCAGTATTCCT
Source organism: Erinaceus europaeus (assembly GCF_950295315.1). Classification (NCBI taxonomy): domain Eukaryota; kingdom Metazoa; phylum Chordata; class Mammalia; order Eulipotyphla; family Erinaceidae; genus Erinaceus; species Erinaceus europaeus. Next base: position 117,335,996 of record NC_080165.1, on the reverse strand, counting down.
CATATGGCAATGTGGGTGACCCAACTTCTTTTCAGAGAGTGAGACAGTCCCTACCATTGCTACTTTGTAATGAATGCAAATGGACCAAAATTCTTTATGGAGTGCAGAAAGTGAAAGGTCTGGTTTCTGTAATTGCTTCTTCACTGGACATGGGTATTGGCAGGTCGATCCACACCTGGAGCCTGTTTCTATCTTTCCCTAGTGAAAATTTTAATTCTTATGTATTTGCTTCACTTAGCATTCAGTAAGTGTTATTTGATTAAATTATTTCATTGACTTTTCATGTCAACATTATCTGTGGAAAATATAAATAAAGGCGATTTTTTATATTTATTTTTATTATTGCATAGTGACAGAGAGAAATTGAGAGGGGAGAGGGAGACACAGAGAGTGAAAGAGACAGAGAGACACCTGCATCCCTGCTTCATCACTTGTGAAGCTTTCCCCTTGCAGGTAGGGACCAGGGGCTTGAACCTGGGTCCTTATGCACTGTAATGTGTGTGCTGAACCAGATGCACCATCACCTGAACCCATAAAGGTGATTTTTAAGAGTTTACTGTCATATAGCACTTTTTCTTTTACTTAATTTGGTTTTATAAAGCTAACTGTGTAAATCTCAGCATCTATCAAATATAATATCTCCCTGGAGCCTTGAGTAGATCAGTAGCTTAGGTATAAAGACTATACCAAAAGATCTTGATGAAGCCCAAACTGAATTTCACACCAATGCAAATATAACTAAATATGTCGATAATGACAGTTGGTAATTACTGTTAAATTTATGGCTGGTAATTACTGTTAAAATTAATAAAAAAAAAAAAACTCACCTAGCAACACTTGTCCAATCCCCACACTTTGTTCAAGTTCCTTCAGTCTATTCAAATTTCACACCACATGGTGGCAGCCTTGTTTCTCATTTCTCCTGCAGTTTCACAGCTGATATTCTCATTCTTACTGAAAACATCTTGGGCTGGGGAAGATATCAACATGGGTAGAACCATGTTCTGTAGGAGTAATGAGAAAAATGTGAGCTCTTCTTTCTTTCTTTTTTTTTTAAATTTATAAACTATAATTTCCAAAGCCCCTTTTGGTCCTAATTTCTAACTCCCTCATTGTCTTGACACTGAACCTGAATGTTAACATTGATTGTAAAAAGAGGCATCTGAGATAAAGGCTTCAGGAGCAAACTGATTGCACACATGGCAAAAAAACAAACAAACAAAAAAACAAACAAAAAAACAAGTTACGGAAGGGCAAGAGGTAAGGCTTTTCTCAGAAATTTTAAATTGAACGAATAAAAACAAGAAACTCAGAAAATCTCTTTGAAAGTGTAATGGTCTCCAGGACAAAAAGAATTAAGAAAGATTGTGATAGAAGTTACAAACTACCTATCAAACACTGGCTTCCTGTATCCTAAATAGTGTGCTGAAATCGGTCCTTATTACATAAAACTTCTATCACTAAGCAAACATCAATTCCCTTTTGATGTTCCAAGGAGAAATACAAAACTACTAGAAATCTGATCAAGGCATAATTTTAAAATCTTCAATGGGGAACTAATACATTCTCAATAACACAACACCTCTAAGAATAAAATGAGTGGGGCTGGTACCTGGTGGCATACCTTGTTGAGTGCATACATTACCATGAATGACCTGGGTTCAAGTCCCCAGTCCTCATCTATAGGGAGGACCCATCATAAGCAGTGCTACAGGTGTCTCTCTTTTTTTCTCCCTATCTACCTCCCCTTCTCACTCAATTTCTTTGTTCTGTCAAATTAAAAATAATAATAAATGCATATAGTTTTAAATGTTAAATAATAAAAAAGAAATGAGTTAACAGAAAAAATAATCTGGCAAATTGAAAAGAAATGCTAGAAAGATAAGTTTAAAAGTTTTCTACAGTGTATAAGTAGCACACAGACATAGGAAAAACTTCTCACATCACTTATTATTTGGGAAATGCAAAGTAAAATCAAAATGAAATGTCAGCTCTCACTGGTGAGAATGGTCTATGTAAAAAAATATTGGTGGCTAGTGCTGGTGAGAGTATGGAAATAAAGCTGGTGGGGTCAGGTGGTGGTACAACTTTTTGAGTGCACATGTTACCATGCACAAGGACCTAGCTTCAAAACCCCACTCCCTACCTGATGGGGAAGTTTCATGAGTAGTGGAGCAGTGCTGCAGATGTCTCTTTTCCTTTCTTTCTTTCTTTCTTTCTTTCTTTCTTTCTTTCTTTCTTTATTTCTCTCTTTCTTTCTTTCTTTCTTTCTTTCTTTCTTGGTATTATCTTAACTTATTGAATAGAGATAGCCAGAAATGGGGAGGAAAAGGGTGATGGAAAGGGAGAGAGACAGAGAGACACCTGCAGCCCTGTTTCACCACTCATGAAACTTTCCCTCTGTAGGTGAGGACCCAAGGCTTGAACCCAGGTCCTTGCACATAGTAACGTGTGTGTTCAACCAGTGCTGGTCTAGCTAGCTTCACGGGTAGGAGACAGACTAGCAGGGACTCATGGCTGAGCTGGGAACACAGTTCAATCTTTACTGATGAGTGGGGATGCAGTTCAATAACCTAATCTCTTCTAATCTCTCTTCATTAGGAAGTCCTGTCTTTTGTATCTCCTGAGGAGCAAGTGTCAAGAAGAGGAAGTACGTAGGATAGGGGGTGGGGAGAAGGAAAATATCGCCAGAACCAGTAGGGATTAAACCAATGAAAACAATGATTATGTAAATAGACCAGAGTCAAGCAATGCAACAGAAGGGGTCTTAGAAGAAGCGGAATTTAAAAGCATACCAACAAACCAGGTGTGCCACCACCCAGCCCCCATCTCTCTTCTTCTTTTCTTATTATTTTCTTCACATTTTAACTAGTAATTTTTTATTTAATTTTTTTATTTATATAAAAGAAACTGACTAAACCATAGGATAAGAGGGTACAACTTCACAAAATTCCCACCACCAGAACTCTGTATCCCATCCCTTCCCCTGATAGCTTCCCTATTCTTTAACCCTCTGGGAGTATGGACCAAAGGTCATTATGGGATGCAGAAGGTTGAAGGTCTGGCTTCCGTAATTGCTTAACCACTGAACATGGGCATTGACAGGTCAATCCATATTCCCAGCCTGTCTTTCTCTTTCCCTAGTTGGCAAGGGATCTGGGGAATAGGGGCTACAAAACACGTGGTGGGGTTGTCTACCCAGGGAATTGGTTTTGTTTCATCAAAGATGTCCTTTAGGTTTAGGTGGGAAAGTGTTCCACCAATGTTTTCCTCTAAGTATTTGATAGTTGCTGGTCTAAAATGCAGGTCCTTGATCCATTTGGAGTTGATTTTTGTTTCTGATGAGATAAGGTGGTTCAGTTTCATTCTTCTGCATGTTTCAAACCAGTTTTCCCAGCACCATTTATTGAAGAGAGCCTCCTTCCTCCTTTTAATACTTTGGGCCCCCTTATCAAAGATTAGATGTCCATAGGTATGGGGGTTTAGTTCTGGGCCTTCAATTCTGGTCTGTGTGCCTATTTTTGTTCCAGTACCAGACTGTTTTGATGATGATGGCCTCATAATATAGTTTGAGATCTGGGAGTGTGATGCCTCCATTTCTGTTTCTTTTCCTCAAGATGGTTTTGGCAATTCTAGGTGTTTTCTGGTTCCAGATAAATGATTGTAGTTTTTGTTCTGTTCTCTTAAAGAAGCTTGGTGGAACTATGATGGGTATTGCATTAAATTTGTATATGGCCCTGGGGAAAATATTCACTTTGATGATATTTATCCTTCCAATCAATGAGCATGGGATGTCTTTCCATTTCATGGCATCAGTTTCTATTTCCTTGAATAGTGACTCATAGTTTTCAGTATATAAGTCTTTCACTTCTTTGGTCAGCTTTACTCCTAGGTATTTTATTGATTTTGCTGCAACAGTGAATGGGAGTGATTTCTGGATGTCTTCTTCTTCAGATTTAGTGTTTGCATAAAGAAATGCCACTAATTTTTGTACATTGATTTTGTAGCCTGACACCTTGCTATATTGCCTGATAACTTCCAGTAGTTTTCTGCTGGTTTCTTTAGGTTATTCTATATATACTATCATATCATCTGCAAATAGTGAGAGCTTGACTTCTTCCCTTCCAATCTGTATTCCTTTGATTTCTTTCTCTTGCCTGATTGCTATGGCAACAATCCAATACTACGTTGAAGAGTAATGGTGATAATGGACAGCCCTGTCTAGTCCCCGATCTGAAGGGGAATGCTTTCAGGTTCTGTCTATTGAGTATGATGTTGGCTATAGGTTTGCTATATATGGACTCTACTCTCTTGAGGAATTTCCCGTCTATTCCTATTTTTTGTAGAGTTTTTGAGCATAAATGGGTGTTGGATTTTGTCAAAGGCTTTCTCTGCATCTATTGAGATAATCATGTGGTTTTTGGCTTTGCTTTTATTGATGTGGTGAATGACATTGATTGACTTATGCATGTTGAACCAGTCTTGCATTCCTGGGATAAATCCCACTTGGTCGTGATGAACAATCTTTTTGATATGCTGCTGTATCCAGTTGGCCAGGATCTTGTTTAATATTTTGGCATCTATGTTCATCAGAGATATTGGTCTGTAGTTTTCCCTTTTTGTTGTATCCCTATCTGCTTTTGGTATCAGGATGATGTTGGCTTCATAGAAAGTGGAAGGGAGTGTTCCTGTTTCTTCTATCTTGTGGAAAAGCTTTAGAAGTATAGGTATTAGCTGTTTCCTGAAGGTTTTGTGAAGTCATCTGGTCCAGGACTTTTGTTGTTGGGAAGATTCTTAATAATGGTTTCGATTTCTTTGTCTGTGATTGGTGCATTTAGGTTTTGTAGTTCTTCTTGGTTCAGTTTTGGAAGGGCATATGTCTCTAGGAATTCTTCCATTTCTTCCAGATTCTCTAACTTGGTGGCATATAGTTCTTCATAGGAAGTTTCACATGATTTTCTGGATTTCTATGGTGTCAGTTGTGATATATCCTCTATCATTTATAATTCTGTTACTTGGGTCTTCTTTTTTTTTAGTGAGTCTGGCTAGGGGTTTGTCAATCTTGTTTAATTTTTCAAAGAACCAACATTTGGCTTCATTGATCTTTTGTATGGTTCTCTTATTTTCGAAGTTGTTTATTTCTGCTCTAATTTTAGTGCGTTCCGTCCTTCTGGTTGCTTTAGGGTTCCTCTGTTCCTCTTCCTCTAAGTCCTTGAGGCATGCAGTAAGGTCATTTATATAACCTTTTTCTTGTTCTCTAATATGTGATTGTATGGCTATGAATTTCCCTCTCAGTACTGCTTTAGCTGTGTCCCAAATATTTTGATAGCTTGTGGGTTCATTTCCATTTGTTTCCAGAAACATTTGAAATTCTTTCTTGAGTGTCTCACTGACCCAGCAGTTCTTAAGCATTATGTTGTTTAGTTTTTAAAATTCTGTGACTTTTAGTAATTTTCTGTTTGTTGTTAAATGTTAGTTTTACTCCGCTGTGGTTTGAAAAGATACTTGGGATGATTTCAATGCTCTTGAATTTGTTGATACTGTCTTTGTGGCCTAACGTGTGGTCTGTCCTTGAGGATGTGCTGTGTGGATTTGAAAAGAACGTATATTCCAGTTTTGGGGGGTGAAGAACTCTGAAAATTTCCAGGAGGTCTAGTCTGTCCATCTCTTCATTTAATTCTCGTTTCATTGTTGATTGTCTGCTTTGTTGATCTGTGTAAGTGTGAGAGTGGGTTGTTAAAATCTCCCACTATTATTGTATTGCTACTCATGTATTTTTGTAGTTCTTTCAGTAGGGGTTTGATGTATTTAGAAGGTCCCTCATTGGGTGCATAGATGTTAATAATTGTTAAATCTTCTTGGTTAAATGATCCTCTAATCATTATCTAATGGCCTTGAACATCTTTTATTACTTTATTTAATTTAAAGTCTATTGTGTCAGAGATGAGAATGGCTGTTCCTGCCTTTTTTTGTGGTCCATTAGCCTATAGGATAGTTTTCCATCCCTTCACTTTAAGCCTGTGTTTGTCTTGTTGGCTCAGATGGGATTCTTGCAAGTAGCATATAGTTGGGTTGTGATTTCTGATCCATCCCCCCATTCTGTGCCTTTTAATTGGTGAATTTAAGCCATTGACATTTATTGATATTATGGCTTTAATGTATTGCAGTGCCATTATTCTACAATATTTTATTTGCCCTGATATATAGCCAGTTTTATGGTGATGTTCTTGTTTATAAGAGATCTTTTAGAACCTCTTTCAGGGAAGGCTTGGTGGTGGTTGCCTCCTTTAACTGTTGTCTGTCTGAGAAGGTTTTGATCCCTCTATCTAGTTTGCATGAAAGTCTAGCAGGGTATATTATCCTTAGTTGAAACCCTTTTTCATTCAGGGCTTGATAGATATCTTGCCATTCTCTTCTGGCCTTTAGAGTTTGAGTAGAAAATTTTGCTGATAATCTTATGGGTTTTCCCCTGTATGTGACTTTTTTTTTCTCTTGCAGCCTTTAGGGTCCTTTCTTTATACTTCCTTCTTTTCATTGTGACTATGATGTGCCTTGGTGTCTTCAGGTCTGGGTTGACTCTGTTTGGAACTCTCTGGGCCTCTTGAGTCTTAATGTCCTTTCTGTTGTTTTGGTCTGGAAAGTTTTCTTCTATAATTTCCTCTAGAATGTTTCCTTCCCCTTCCTCTCTTCCTTCCTCTGGCAGGGTAATTATATGAATGCTACTTCTTTTGAGATCACCCCATATGTCTCTGTTGTTGTTTTCAGTATCTCTCAATCTGTTTTTGAGCTCTTTCTTTGTTTTCTCTAGCTCATCCTCTGTCTGACTAATACTGTTTTCTGCTTCTGTTAGCCTGCTTTCCCTTCCCTCAGCTTCTTTCTTCAGCTCAGTTATAGTATTATCTTGTTCTGCTAACTGACCTTTTATTTCAGCAATTTAAGCTTTCAGTTTTCTAATTACCTCAAGGTAGCTTGTGTTTTCCTTGAGGGTCTTATCTGTTTTTCCCCCTAATTCTGATAGCCCTTTCCTCCATAGTTGTCTTCATTTCTGTGATTATTAGGTTTATTATTGCTTGCGTACTTTTCTTATCTGTGGTTACTTCTGACTGATTTGGAGTTTCTTCTGGGCTCCTGTCTTGATTCATTATGGTAGCAGTTTTATTTGCTCTTTATTTAACCATTTTCTTTTAATTGATGTGTTTTTTGTTTTTCTGTCCTGTCATTCTTTAGTTGTTGTGTTTTTAGTACAGGCCACACTATATTAAATATCTTTATGACAAATGTAGTCACCCAACCTCAAAAATTAGAACAATAGTAACTTAAGCAAGGATTGATGCAGTTGAACCAATACCAGTTACCAAACAACACCCCCAGTCCAAGAAAAAAATAGCAACCAAATCCAAAGGAAAAAGAAAGAGAAAAGGAAAGCAAGAATAGACAATTATGCAAATCTACTGTACACTGTAAATTTTATGGATATCAAGAGGAAAAAGGGAACTAGAGAAGAGAGACACACACACAGAGAGTCCACTCTGAGTCAGATTTCTTCCCCAAAATAATTCACAAATGAGTATCAATGAATTAAGAAATCAAAAGAAGGAAGAAGGAAGAAAAGGAGACAAGAACAAGAAAAAAGAAAAAAAAGAGCAGTGAAAGGAAAGAGTTATTTTATTTTATTTTATTTTTTTAATTAGCTAGGAGGAGGGAGAAAGGAGAGTGGAGGGAAGAAGTAGAGAGAAACAAGTTCCTCTCACACTGGATAGGACACCCAGTCACCTAGCAATGGAGAAAACAACAACAGTTAATTTTGGTCAACCTAAAGAAGGATGGGGCAAAACGGACACTCATATATAATAATAGTAATAATAAAATAGAATAGAGTAAAAAACCCTAACAGTCAGTCTGCACCTTGGATTACTCCAAATCAGGCCTCCTGAGCAAAGACAGCCAATTGTAAGAAGTACCCAAGAAAAAAAACAAAAAAAACCTCCAGATAGTCTTTCCCAGGCAGGGGTGGGGCTCTGATTGGTCACGTATTTTGTCACTCAAATAGAGCTTCAGCCACTTAAAAAAAAGAGAAGGAAAACAAAAAGGAATAGGTTTGGAATGACAACCCTGATGAGCCAGGAATCTTGGTAAAGAAAATAGCTCATCAGGGAGCCTGCTAGGAGTGGCTCAGGAGTGGCTCTCCAGCCCCTGGGAGCTGGTTCTGGGGTTGTGGGGAGGGGTGAGCTTCAGAAATAATCAAAAGATTTACTTTCTTTTACCCCCAGCCTCCATTTTCTAACCCAAGAGTGGTCTCACCCCTATGACCCCTTATTCACCCTCATGCTGACACCCCAGTATCCTACCCTATGCAGAGAATCCCTGGTCACAAGCTTCTACTTGTTAGAGCTCATGTAAGCCGCAGCTTGCAAGTTGCTCTCTTGGCTCTTCCCCTTTAACTAGTAAAATTTATTGTACAGTATATATTATTTCCTCTGCATCATTAACTGCTTAAAGAAAAAACTCCTTGTGGTCCAGGAGGTGGAGTAGTGGATAAAGAAAGCACTTGACTCTCAAGTGTGAGGTACTGAGTTCAAGCCCCTGCAGCACATGTACCAGAGTGATGTCTAGCTCTTTCTCTCTCCTCCTATCTTTCTCATTAATAAATAAATAAAATTTAAAAAAAGAAAAATTCCTCTAGAGGATGAGGACAATGTTAAGGCTGTCAATAGTGTTGTGTTCATGTGTCTTATATTGGTGATATAATTCTCTGTTTTAAAAATATCTATATTTTAATATTTTATTCCCTTTTGTTGTCCTTGTTGTCCTTGTTGTTATTATTGTTACTGATGTCATCGTTCTTGGATAGGACAGAGAGGAATGGAAAGAGGAAAGGAAGACAGAGAGAGAGAGAGAAAGATAGACACCTGCAGACCTGCTTCACCACCTGTGAATTGAAGGTGGGGAGCTGGGAGCTAGAACCAGGATCCTTAGGCTGGTCTTTGAGCTTTGTGCCACGTGCACTTAACCCACTGTGCTACCACTCGACTCCCTCAAGTCTCTCTTTTTCTATCTCCCTCTACCTACCTACCTCTCCCCACTCAATTTTTCTCAGTCCTATAAAACAAAAGGGAAAATAAATGGCCATAGGAGTGGTAGATATTTTGGTAGGCACCAAGCCCCAACAGCAATCCTGGAGGGAAAAAAAAAAGCTGTCATGAAAATTTGTTCATCTGTCTTTGTATATAAATGTGCTTTCATGTCTATGGTATAAAATGATGGAATCATACAGCAAGTATAGATTAACTTTTTAACAAACTGTGTAATTGTTTTCTAAGGTGATTTGCTATTTTCATTGCTGCCAGCAATTGTACACATCTTTCTTAACTTTTGATAATGATTCTTTCAATTGTATTAGCAACTCGTTGTGTATATGTACATTGTGTATATATATATGTATATATATATATAAACTAATGATATTAAGTATCTTTTTTTAAATTTTTTATATTTATTTATTTTCCCTTTTTGTTGCCCTTATTGTTTTTATTGTTGTTGTAGTTATTGTTGTTGTTGATGTTGTCATTGTTAGATAGGACAGAGAGAAATGGAGAGAGGAGAGGAAGACAGAGAAGGGGAGAAAAAGACACCTGCAGACCTGTCTTCACCGCCTGTGAAGTGACTTCCCTGCAGGTGGGGAGCCGGGGGCTTGAAGCGGGACCCTTAACCAGTCCTTGCACTTTGCACCATGTGCACTTAACCCACTGCGCTACTGCCCAACTCCTGTTAAGTGTCTTTTCATGTGCTTGTTTACAGTCAATCTGTATTCTTTCCTTAAGGGTCTATTAAAACATATTGCTCATTATTGACCTGTTTTCCTGTAATTAAGTTTTTATCATTTTCATAAAATACAAGATGATACATGTAAAATAGTATACACTACCAAAATTTCTGTACTATTTCCTTTCCCTTTTGCGATAGTTGATTTTCACAATGCCTAAGAGACACTTGTGTTTACTTTATTTCTTGCAAGTTCATTTTTTTCCCCTCCAGGGTTATTGTTGAGGTTGTGTCTGAACTACAAATCCACTGACTGCTCCTGGCAGTCATCTTTTTTTCCCACTGTTGTTGTCGCTGCTATTGTTATTTTTATTATTGTTATTGCTGCTGTTGTTGTTGGATACGATAGAGAGAAATTGACAGAGTAGGGGAAGACAGAGAGAGGGAGGGAAAGATAGACACCTGCCAACCTGTTTCACCTCTTGTGAAGCGACCCCCCTGCAGATGGGGAGCTGGGGTCTCAAATTGGGGACCTTGAGCTGGTCCTTGTGCTTCCCACTATGTGCTCTTAACCTGGTGAGCGAATGCCCCACCCCTGCAAGTTCATTTTCCTTAGTTATAAGATTCAAATTTATGTTCAGATTCCTTCTCCAGATTTATGGCTTACTTTTTTATTCTCTTTACAATGTATTTTAGAAGGCTTAAAACATTTACAAAGGGGGCCAGGCAGTGACGCACCTGGATAAGTCCACACATTACAGTGCGCTAGGACCCAGGTTCAAGACTCTGGTCCCCACATGCAGGTGGAAAACTTTATGAGTGGTGAAGCAGGACTGCAGGTGTTCCTCTGTGTCTCTTTCTCCCTCTATCTTTCCCTTCCCTCAAAAATTTCTCTCTGTCTCTATCTAATAAATAAATAAATAGAATATTTTTACAAATGATACATACTGGTGCTTTTAAAACTTTTTTTTTTTCCTCCTCCAGGGTTATTGCTGGGCTCGGTGCCTGCACCATGAATCCACCGCTCCTGGAGGCCATTTTTTCCCCCTTTTGTTGCCCTTGTTGTAGCTTCGTTGTGGTTATTATTATTGCCCTTGTTGATGCAATTCGTTGTTGGATAGGACAGAGAGAAATGGAGAGAGGAGGGGAAGACAGAGAGGAGGAGAGAAAGATAGACACCTGCAGACCTGCTTCACCGCCTGTGAAGTGACTCCCCTGCAGGTGGGGAGCTGGGGGCTCGAACCGGGATCCTTACGCCGGTCCCTGCGCTTTGCACCACATGCGCTTAACCCACTGCGCCACCGCCCGACCCCCTAACTTTTATTTTTTTTATAACCAGAGTTATAAAAAAAACATAAGTTCTATCTTATGTTGATGTTATTTTTTTTTAATTCTTTGAGATACTTCATGTAAGAATGGAATTATTTTTTCTTTGAATGTTTGGTATCCACATAAGTTATCGGCATCTAGAATTATCTAGGTAGGAAAATATTGGCTATTAAGCAAATTTCTTATGTGGAAAAATGTTTTTCTAGAAATACATCTTTCTAGTCTATATTTCCAAGCATATATATCCCTCTGATTTTTTTTTCAGTGTCTGTGCCTCCTGCATGTGCAATTATACAGCTGCTCCAGGTTGATTTTTTTCTTTTTCAGATGAACGAGACATAAAGAGGGAGAGATAAGTAAGAGGGAAGAACACCATAGCACTACCCCTTGGGTCCATGATACCATACTGTTCCCATGCAATGCCAAGACTTAATCCCAGGCTTTGAGCCTAGAAAGGTTTATGCCTGACCAGGTAAGCTAGCTTCTGATCTTGCCTCTGATAATTCTTTAATGTCCACACCAGCTATAATGAAGTTTTTATTATAATATTATTAGTAATTATTTGTACTTTCCTTTTTTCTTAATTTCAATTAAACTGATGTAATTTTAATCATATGCTAAACACACTGTATTATGTTTTATATTATATAATATTTGATAGTTAGTCAAGTCTTTTTTTTTTTACCCTTCAGATATTAATTTTGCCCCATCTGTCTCTCCTTTCTTTTCTGGATTCTAATTAAATATATACCAATCCTATGTCCTCTATCATTTATATTCCTTTTTTTTTTTTTCGTTTCATTGGATAGGACAGAGAGAAATTGCAAGAGGAGGGAAAGATAGAGTGGGGGGAGAGAAAGATAGACACCTGCAGACCTGCTCGAACAGGAATGCCTGGGGCTACAACCTGGAACCTTGCGTGGGTCCTTGCTCTTCCTATGTACATTTAATCCCATGTGCCACCACCTGTCTCCCTTATTTATATTCCTTACCTGCTTTATGCATTTTCTTTTTTGCTGTTTTATTTTGAAAAACTTTTTCCTGAGCTATTTTCTAGATGAACAGCACTCCTTCTGCTGTGTTCACCTTGCTTTTAAAGTCAGCAATCAAGTTCTTAATTTCAGTTATATTTTTGGTTTTATAAGTTTTTTTTAGAAGTTTCTCATCCTTTTTCAAACCTGCTATGTTTTTCTCTTGCAGATATTTCAAATGTCTCTTACATTAGTAATTGTAAGCAAACTTGTTTTATCGCCTGCTTGATTACCCTCTAAACACAAATTTTAAATATAGCATCTGTATAGCTGTTGCCTGTTGGTAATTGCTCATGTTGTCTTCTTTTCTTATGTGCCTGTGTAGGTGTAATAATATGTGCTGGAGTAGTACTTGAAAACTTACTTTCTTTTCTTTTTTATTAGCGATTCAATAATGATCAACAAGATTGTGGGATAAGATGGGTACAATTTCATATAGTTTCCACAACCAGAGTTCTGTATCCCATCCCTTCCATTGGGAGGTTTTCTATTCTTTATCCTTCTGTGTATATGGACCAAAGATCTTTATGGGGAGCAGAAGGTAGAAGGTCTGACTGCTATAAATGCTTCTCTGTTGAACCTGGGTATTGACAGATTGATCCATACCCCCAACCTGTTCCTATTTTTCCCAAGTATGGTAGGGTTCTGGGGAGGTGAGGTTCCAGGACACATTTGGTAAGATTGTCTGCCCAGGGAAGTCAGGTTGACTTCTGAAGCTTGGTGGCTGAAAAGCATTAAGATATAAAGCAGAAAAAAAAAGTTTAATAATCAGGAGCCTAAAGGTAAGACTGACTATAGTAGATGAAATTTGGGATCTTCATGTTGGAAGAAGCTAGGAAGTCTATTTTAGGTATATTCCAAGGGGTCCATGAATTTACTAAATTTCTGCATGTTAGCTGTCAGGCTTAGGTAAAAATTAGTAAAGTTTGGGTCCCTTGGAATATACCTGAAAACTTACTTTTCAGAACAGTAGGAAATTAAACAGATGTCTACCTCCTTACAATGAGATCAACTTTCTGGTAAACGCCTAAAGATACTTACCTGCTTGAATCACCTTAATCTAAGTTCAGTTAGAAATTCCCTGGAACACTGAGATGACAGAAATGACCACAAGAAAATTTGTTAATTTTAGATGAATCTGACTCTTGAAATAATGGGCCTTTTGCATTTGACCTTATAATGTATGCTCAGCTTCCCACTTAGTGCAGTTCTAAAAATATTGTTGTCCCCTTCACTTCGTGAAGATATCACAATGACAGCTCAAGATCTCAGAACTGGAAAATACTCACAAAGCAAAAATACCTTCTGATGCTCAATTACTTTTCTTGGTTCCTTGTTCTCAATTTTGATCACATAGTTTTTGAGGGTTTTTTTTGTTGTTGTTGTTGTTTGTTTATTTGTCTTGCTTCTTTGATATAGAAGAAAGACTGTTTCCCTTTGGTAAGTAGTACCCACCAGTCACTCCATCAAGTAGAGTACCCTTGCTTTTATTTTTGTTGCAGGTGCATAAAGAACCCATAATAGTTAGGTGGTGGTCTCATCTTCTTTTTAAGAATATATATATATATATATATATATATATATATATATATATATATATATATAATTATGAACCCAAGTTCATTGGATAAGAGGGATACAATTCCACACAATTCTCACCACCAGAGTTCTGCATCCCATTCTCTCCATTGAAGGCTGTCGTATGCTTTGCATTGGTTTGTTCTAGCCCTCCCCCGTCAAGAGAATTGGATCAGTCCAGTTAATTTCGCGGGCCGCTTGGCCCAGCCCCAAGGAACCCCGGGAGAGGGTTCCTGAGTTCGAGAGTGCGAGAGTTTGAGAGGGATCCCCAGTACGAGAGTTCCAGAGTTCCAGAGTTGGAGAGTTCCCGAGTTACAGAGTAAGAGGGAGTGCTTGTGCCGCCGCAAAGAGACAGCAGAGTTCTGTTTGGTGATTAGTTTGTCTTAGTTTGTGAATCGTTGTTCCTGAATAAAGAAATACAGCTTCCCTGCCCAGCCGTTGTCTCCGCGTCTTTGTTACCCGCCCTTGAAGCTAACCCGCACGGCAAGAGCCTACGAATTTTAACAACAGAAGGCTTTCGTAGTCTTTATCCCTCTGGGAGTATGGACCCAGGGTGATTATGGGGTGCAGAAGGAAGAAGGTCTGGCTTCTTTTTTTTTTAAAGATTTTATTTTATTTATTTTATTAATGAGAAAGATAGGAGGAGAGAGCGAAAGAGCCAGACATCATTCTGGTGCATGTGCTGCCAAGGATTGAACTCAGGACCTCATGCTTGAAAGTCTAGTTCCTTAGCCACTCCGCCACCTCCCGGACCACAAAGGTCTGGCTTCTGTAATTGCTTCTCTGCTGGACCTGGGCATTGGCAGGTCATCTATACTCCCAGCCTATTTCTGTCTTTCCCTAGTGGGGTGGGGCTCTGGAGAAGTGGGGGCTCCAGAACACATTGGTGAGGTCATCTGCCCAGGTGGTCTCATCTTTTAATTTATTGTTATTTATGGCTTATACACAGACGGGGAACTTTAGCCAGATGCCAGGACCCTGAGATTCTATATGTCCCAGGGTTGAAAGAAAACTTTCAGTCACTTCATAGTTTACCTAAAGAGTCTGGAGGGACAGCACCTAGATACCTCAAGATGGGAGAATTTCAGGTGTGCCAGTGATCAGAAATCAACGCAGAGTATTGATAAAATCACATCACATCAGAAGGAATAGGAAGACCAAAGAAGCTCTTAGGTAAAACAGTCCAGGAGCAATTGTCAGAGCACAAATTACTCTGAAGGTGTGGGAGACATCAAGAATGTATTAAACCATGATTACAATAGTCTTTGTCTGAATGCCATTTGTCACTGTATTATGCACAAACCTTCATGGAAGTGGCTGGAGGTCAGAATTGTACATAGGCATTTTGCATGATCTCAAGGCCTGTAGGCTACCATTAAAACTCTCTGATACATTTTATACTTCTGCCTTAAAGGGGAGGAATTTGTAACAAAAAGTAGTGCCTTTGACAAGGTACCTGTTAACAATCAACTAGACTTGATTTGAAAACATAGAGGCTTTAGGTAAATCAATAGAATGTCTAACAGTAAATATTAAAAAATCTGGGATCAGAACACTTCTTCAACAGACACTATTGTTACTTCTTCTATAGGAAGTGCTGACCCACTGGGGAATAAGATCAATGCAGCAGCAGTCAGTGTGAGGAAGGCAAAATTCTGAATGGGGTTTTAAGTGAAAATGTAATAACTATTCACATTGACATTTCTTGATTCAAGTGTATTTTTCACTGTATATTAGAAAATACCATATAATGACCTCTGATGTAAAACATGTCCTATAAAACAGAACCCCAGTTTCCAAGGTATTTCCATCCAACCAGGCCCTAACTAGGTCTTCAGTATGTCTTTCCGCTGTTCAGTTAAACCAGCTGCTTCCAAAAGATGATGTATATAGTAAGATAAATTAACTACATAGACACGGATTCAATGTTGCATGTCTGTATTTGTGAAGTCAGTTCCCTGATCAAATGCAATGTGTGTGGAATGTATTTTTGGCAAACCATTGTAGAAGTTCACAGAGAGTAGTATTGGCAGAAATAATATAAGCAGTAAAGCGTAATCTATCTCTAGAATATGTAATGAATCTAGTGGAATGAAACACTGTTCCTACTGTTGAGGGACAGGAGGTACCTGGAGGGTACCGCCCAAGAAATGGAAGTGGTGACAGGTATGGCTTGGAAAGGTGAAGGTGGGGCTTGGGTATTAGAAGCTAGACCTGTGGCCACGGTGAGTCCCTGAGTCGCTCTGTTCTCTCTTCCCCACCTCACTCTAGCTCCCCATGGTGCCCCCTTAACATGTGAGTAAGAGAGCTCTGGGGTGGCTCCTCCCTGTCTCTTGTCTTATACTTTCTCTGCTCTCTCTTGGCCTAACATGTGACTATTCTCAGTTTTCCCAAATAAAGTTTAAAATTCCTGAAAATCATGGTCTTTACTCAATTCTATGTTGAGATAATGTGCAACGGACTTTTTAAATGTTGGGGAAACAAGAGCAAGTCCCACCTTCCCCCCAATACACTATCATGATTGACGAAATCCAAAGTAATCAACATCCCAGCAAATGCTTGGTGGGCTATATCAGGGAATTAATATTGTTTCTGCACTTGGCAGTAATAACAGTATAGTGAGCATTGGTAAAAGGAAATGTAGGTAGTAAAACATGCACAAAAACAACAAGGGCAACAAAAGGGAAAGTAAATAAATATAAAAAAATAAATTAAAAAAAAGGGAGTCGGCCCTATCGCAGCGGGTTAAGCGCACATGGAGCAAAAGGCAAGGACTGGCATAAGGATCCCAGTTCCAGCCCCCGGCGCCCCACCTGAGGGGGGTGGCTTCACAGGTGGTGAAGCAGGTCTACAGGTGTCTATCTTTCTCTTCCCCTCCTCTCTCCATTTCTCTCTGTCCTATCCAAGAATGCTGACATCAAAAACAACAAGGGCAACAAAAGGGAATATATATATACCTTGAGGGAGTCTGGCGGTAGTGTAGCAGGTTAAGCTCAAGTAGCGCAAAGCAAAAGGACCGGCCATAGGATCCAGGTTCGAGCCCCCGGCTCCCCACCTACAGGGGAGTTGCTTCACAGGCGGTGAAGGCAGGTCTGCAGGTGTCTATCTTTCTCTCCTCCTCTCTGTCTTCCCCTCCTCTCTCCATTTCTCTCTGTCCTATCTAACAACAACGACATCAATAGCAACAATAACTACAACAACAATAAAAAGACAACAAGGGCAACAAAAGGGAAAATAAATAAATAAAATAAAAAAACAACATGCACAGCTTGTATCCCTACCACCATGATCACTTTATGAAGGGTTTCACTGAAGAAGGACTGAGTAGATGAGGAAGCTAGCTGACATCCATATAGTATGCCATGTTCCATCTACAGAGTCTTCTCTATAGTAGACATATTTAATGGGCCCTTAAATGGGATGCATATATCATCAGTTTGTGCCTACAAAGAAATCATTAATATATTTCTTTGCCAAACATCATGGCCAGAAATCTTCCTATCCAAGTCCCTATTAATATATATATATATATATATATATATATATATATATATATATATATAAACAGTAGTAACTTCCCATTAAGACCAAGTCCCTATTAATTTATATATATATATATATATATATAAAAACATTAGTAACTTCCCATTAAGATCATTCCTCAATCCAAACGTGGCAAACAAATATACTACTTAATTTTGCCCACAGAAGACTTTTCTTTACCACTGACTATCCCTCAGTCTGAGTGGTACTGTGGTAGCTATCTGTGCTGCAGATGGTAGATTCTAGGCCCTTTCATGCTTCAGGATCCTGTCAAAGTAGTATATGGGAACCAGATGAAGTAGAACATTTCCTACTCAAATCGCCTCCCCCCCCAGCACTTAACTACTGACAAAGTTTAACATCAGCATAGCTAACAAAAGAATACTATTTAAAAGACCCAGGCCTATCATCCTAAAATAAGCACAAAGAGTAAATTTGGAATGGAGAACAAGAAACCAACTTCAATATAGGCATTATATATTTGCCCATAATTTAGCTCAGTAATTATTGTAACTCCCACTTGGATACATACTAAATTGGAAATTGGAAAGAAAAAAAAAAGTAGCAGTAGTTCCCTAAAATAAAGAATACATTCCCCTTACCCCCACGTCTCCCCCCAAAAAGAGGAGCTTAAAGATAACAAAACAGTAAATGTTTACTAGACCTTTCAGTTTAATAAGCTCTCGCTCTCTCTCCTTCTCTCTCTTTCTCCTCTTTCTCTCTCTCTCTCTTTCCTCTCTCTCTCTCTCTCTCTCTCTCTCTCTCACACACACACACACACACACATGTATCCTCTATATCTACAGATCTTAATATGGAACAACCATACCAAACAAATGGAAAATGAACTTAATCTTTACCTACCTGAGAAAAGAAAACTTGGAATCATGCAATCACTGAATCCAACTCAAAATTTTAATTTTTTAAAATTTATTGTGTGTGTGTGTGTGTGTGTGTGTGTGTGTGTGTGTGTGTGTGTGTGTAGTTTCCTACCAGAGCACTGTACAGCTCAGGCTTACAGTGGTGTGGGGGACTGAACATGCAACTTTAGAGCCTCGGTTATGAAAGTTTTTTGCACAATCATTATGCTATCTCTCCCACACTAAACTCAGAACTGTTTGTCATCAATCTTGATTGGGTTCAGATGTAGCTAAGAGATAAATGTTGAACCTTTCCCCGGTGCACACACATATAATAATGGATGGGGATGAAATAACAAAACTGATGAGAAAGGGAAAAAAGAGAGTCAGTGAGAAAGAGAAAAAAGAGAGGAAGAAATGTAACATAAAATAGTGTGATCAGGACAAAGAATAAAAAGGAAGGCTGGGCAGTGCAGCACTTGGTGGACCATCCATGTTACAGTGCACAAGGACTGCAGGGAGAAAGCTCCTAGTCCCCACCTGTAGGGAGGAAGCTTCACAAATACTGAAGCAGTGTTGCAGCTATCTCTCTGTGTCTCTTCCTTTCTCTCTCTCTCTCTCTCTTTCTTTTTTTTAAAAGAAAAAAAAGGAGAAAAAAGCTGTCTCTCCCTTTCTAACTCCCTTCACTCTAATTTTTTTCTCTGCCTTATCAAATAAATAGGATATATATATATATATGAAAAACAAAGAAGAGTAAGAAGGTCAGAAATAAAAGTACCATTTTTTTTGGTCCATTTCCTTAAAAACCTTGTCCATAAAACAGTATTCATTATAACAAGAGAGCAAATGACCCCACCCAAAAATGGGCAGAGGATATGAACAAAACATTCACTACAGAGGAGATCCAAAAGACTAACAAACACATGAAAAATTGCTCCAGGTTGCTGATTGTCAGAGAAATGCAAATAAAGACAACATTGAGACACCACCTCACCACTGTGAGGATGGCATACATCAAAAACGACAGAAGCAACAAATGCTGGAGAGGCTGTGGGGACAAAGGAACCCTTCTGCACTGCTGGTGGAAATGTAAACTGGTCCAGCCTCTGTGGAGAGCCGTCTGAATAACTCTAACAAGGTTATACATTAGACTTTCATGCCTGAGGCTCCAAAGTCCCAGGTTCTATCCCCTGCACCAACATAAGCCACAGCTGAACAGTGCTCTGACTAAAAAATAAAATAAAATAAAAATAAATAAGTAAAAAAATAAAATAAACATTATTAAAAAACACGGTTATACATGGGCCTTCCATATGACCCAGTAATTCCTCTCCTAGGAATAGACCCCAAGGACTCCATAATGCCCAACCAAAAAGATATGTGTACACCTATGTTCATAGCAGCACAATTCATAATAGCTAAAACCTGGAAGCCACCCAGGTGCCCAACAATAGATGAGTGGCTGAGAAAGCGGTGGTATATATACATAATGGAATACTATGCAGCTATAAAGGACAATGAACTCAACTTCTCTGACCAATCTTGGTCAGAGTTAGAAGGAATTATGTTAAGTGATATAGCTGTGTCTTATAGAAGTAAAATATATACCTGAAAGCAAAAGTGCACAATAGTCTGCAGTCAGTCAGTATATGCAGCAAGCAAGTAGAAAGACCTAAAAAGACACCATAAAGTTCCTAATGAAATAGTGTCTACTTAGACTGAGATACCCTCCTCACCTACTCCTATTATACTTCCCTCAGTCACTCCAAAGCTAACATTATCAAAGTAAGGACTGCATAAAACTGAATAAGGGCAAGTGACTGGCATACTTTAACAATGACTCTTTAGTCACTATCAGGCCACCCCATCAGCTGGGGCCCTAGTTGGGGAGTCCTAAGATTCCCAAACAGACATGATGGGCTTAGACTTCGAATAAAACCCCTCTCTCCATTGTCACTGGTCATCTCTATCAGGAACAACACAATAGACCCCTTTGTGGGCTCCCATAGGACCTTGCCCTCAACATGGATCAACAAGGGCAGAATGTTCCATCCTTCGAAGGGAGGATGGACAACATACTCTATGTTCCAGCTGAGGTAGATGGGTCCTAAAAATTGAGCAGCTTGAAACAGTCCTACTCATGACCACAGAATGTAAGCTCAGATCTACAGGTATGCAGAAGTCACATAGGCTTCTATGCTGAATATGGGCCCCAGATCAGATCAAATCAATGGGGTTTATAGTCAACAATACTTATATACCTCTCTGGAGCTACTCTATTCCCTGATCCAGCTTTCTGGTCCTTTTCCCACTCATGACATCATCTCCCCAGACAGTAACTTGGATCCTCCTGCATATCAGATGTCAGGCTCAGGGAATAAAATAAAACAAAACAAAACAAAACAAAACAAAAAACTAGTATAGTCATAGGTTATTTGGAATATAACTAAAATAGGCCTACTAGCTACAAAACGGAGACCCCCCAACTCTTCATCTGAACTATTCTAGCCTTTAGGTTCATGATTAGTCAACAATTTGTTTTGATCTATATGTTAACTCTTTTGTCAGCCATTAGGCTCTAGATGCTAACATGATGCCAAACAGACTTCCCTGGACAGACAACCCCACCAATGTGTCCTAGAACCCTGCTTCCCCAGAACCCCTTCCCACTAGGGAGAGAGAGATAGGCTGGGAGTATGGATTGACTTGCCAATGCCCATGTTCAGCAGGGAAACAATTACAAAAGACCTTCCACCTTCTGCACCCCATAATGACTTTGCGTCCATAATCTCAGAGGGATAAAGAATAGGAAAGCTATCAAGGGAGGAGATGGGATACGGAGTTCTGGTGGTGGGAACTGTGTGGAGTTAGACTCCCCCTTATCCTATGTTTTTTGTCAGTGTTTCCTTTATATATATATTTAAAAAAAATAGTATTCAGAAAGAACCTCCTGTATTCCCACTTGTAGGAGGGAAGCTTCACAAGCCATGGAATAGTGATAGCAGAGTCTTTCTTTCTTTCTTTTATAAATATTTATTTATTTATTCCCTTTTGTTGCCCTTGTTGCTTTATTGTTGTAGTTATTGTTGTTGTTAGATAGAACAGAGAGAAATGGAGAGAGGAGGGGAAGGCAGAGCGGGGGAGAGAAAGACAGACACCTGCAGACCTGCTTCTTCGCTTCTGACACAACTCCCCTGCAGGTGGGGAGCCAGGGGCTCAAACTGGGATCCTAAGACCAGTCCTTGTGCTTTGTGCCATGTGTGCTTAACTCACTGCTCTACTGCCCGACTCCCAGGAGAGTCTTTGTTTCCCTCTATCTCTTTCTCCTCCTCTATCTTGATCGCTCACTGTTTCATCCTCCATCAAAAAGAATGTGTGTGTGTGCATGTGCGTGTGCATGTGCGTGTGCGTGTGTGTATTCACTAGGAGTGGGAGTCATCATGTAAGCACCAACGCCCAGCAATAATCCTGGTAGGAAGAGAGAGGGGAAGGAAACATCCTATAATTTCCATGGCACCAGATTCATCTTCTGGCAGGTACGGCAACAAGGGCTTTGTTTTTCAGACAATACATATATACATGATTGCTCTATCCTGCAAAAAAAGTATTTTTCAAGATAAAAGACTTTCTGGAAATGCCTTAAACTTACTTAGCAGTCAGTGTCATTTGTGGGCCCATTGTGGAGGGGCTAACTCATTAGCTTGTTACCAAAACATCACTGAAACAAACACCAGCTTTACTTTTTATTAGTAATTTAATTTAATTTTATTAGTAATTTAATAATAGCTTAATAATAGTTTATAAGATTATAAGATTGCTGTGATATAATTCCACACTGTACTCACCACCAAAGTTTTATCACCCTCCCCTCCCCAGACCCAAAGATAACCACCATAGTTCTCATAAAGTCTTAGAAACAATTTCTCATTTCTTTTCTCTATCTCTCTTTCTCTTTCTCTGTCTCTCTCTCTCTGTTTCTCTTTCTCTCTCACAGACACACACACACAAATAATTCATGTGTTTTATTTCCCTATATTCAACATGAGTGCAACCATCCTGTATTTGTCTTTCACTTCCTTATTTGCTTCGCTGAGCATAATCACCTCCATTCATTTAGTCTCAAAAGACAGAATTTTTATCATTTTTAATTGTAGAGTAGTAGTCTATTGCATATATATCATATAATTTCTTTATCTAGTCACATGTTGATGGTCATTTAGGTTGTTTTCACTTTTTAGCAGTTTTGGTTTATGGCATATATTGTATATTCTGACTTTACCTGGCACCCAAACAATGAAATGTATACATTACAGAGCTAGTTAAGTCCATAGTTTGATTTCACTGTCTTCTACACAGCAAAAGAAGCCACCACCCAAAGAGATTCCTTACAGAATGGAAGATGCTATACATCAGACAAAAGGCTAATAACCAAAACATATAAAGAGCTCACCAAACTCAGTGACAAAACACACACACACAGACAAACAAACAAAAAAATTGACACCACCCAAAAATGAAGAGAAGATATGAACGGAACATTTTCCAGAGAAGGGATCCAAAAGGCCAAAAGATGTAGGAAAAAATGCTCCAAGTCACTGATTGCCTAAGAAATGCAAATAAAGACAACAATGAGATACCATTTCACCCCTGTGGAAATGTCATACATCAGAAAAGGATAGTAACAACAAATGCTAGAGAGGTTGTGGGGGCAAAGAAACACTTCTTCACTGCTGGTGGGAATGTAAGTTGGTCCAACCCCTGTGGAGAGCACTCTGGAGAACCCTCACAGTGTTAGGAATGGACCTTCCTTATGATCCAGTAATTCCACTACTGGGGTTATATCCTGAGGAGTCAAACACATCCTTCAAAAGGATATGTAAATACTTATATTCATAGCAGCACAATTTGTAATAGCCAAAACCTGGAACAGATGAGTGGCTGAGCAAGTTGTAGTATATATATATATATATATATATATATATATATATATATATATATATATATATACAATAGAATACTACTAATCTATTAAGAACAGTTAAAACACCTTCTTCACCTCATCTTGGATGAAGCTTGAAGGAACCGTGTCAAGTGAGATAAGTCAGAAAGAGGATGAATATGGATGATCTCACTCATAGACAGAAGTTGAGACGTTAGAACAAGGGGAAGCACAAAGCAGTGCTTGGACCGGATTTGGAGTATTTTTCTAAAGTAAAGACTGGTGGGAGAGTGGATTAACTGAAGGACAATTATTGTCCCTATGACAACTTTTATTAGAATCATCAAACAAGTAAATGCAGTAAAACTTAAGGTTATAGAAGCATCCAATAGCACAGCTATATACAAGATACTGGATACTGTACAGCAAACCATAACAAAAGGACTTTTCAAAGTTAACCCAATTAACAAATAATGTGATGATAACATTAACTATCGATTGTCTTTTTGAACCCTAAGACAGCAGGAACCTCACATCTCCACTATAGAGCCCCTACTTCCCCCAGTCCTGGAACCCTTGGATAGGGCCCACTTTCCCGTATGCATCTCCCAATCCAAACCAAATAATATTGCATCCGCCGATCACAACCTAACCAACGCAACGATTGCCACCTCAACATGCTTCACCTCAGACTGTGTCCAGAGACTTCACGTGTGGAATGACAACCCTTCAGCTTCATTACTCGGGTGAGACCTTTCCTTTTATAGTACACTCTAATTTCATCTCAGGTAGTTCACTTTCTAACAAAGTCCCATAACCTAGATATACACCAGTTTCTGTGAGAGAGAGCTTATGTTCACACGTATCCATAAACTACTGCAAAATATATACCTGAAAGCAGAAGTACACTAGAGTTTGCAGTGAGTACCTCCCTAACACTTCCTCTCCACTATTCCAAGCTTTGGGTCCATGATTGCTCAACAAATTGTTTGGCTTCATATGTTAACTCTCTTTTCAATCACCAGGTTCCAGATGCCACCAGGATGCTGGCCAGGCTTCCCTGGATTGAAGACCCCACCAATGTGTCCTGGAGCTCAGCTTCCCCAGAGACACACCTTACTAGGGAAAGAGAGAGGCAGACTGGGAGTATGGACCGACCAGTCAACGCCCATGTTCAGCGGGGGAAGCAATTACAAAAGCCAGACCTTCCACCTTCTGCAACCCACAAGGATCCTGGGTCCATGCTCCCAGAGGGATAGAGAATGGGAAAGCTATCATGGGAGGGGGTGGGTTATGGAGATTGGGTGGTGGGAATTGTGTGGAGTTGTACCCCTCCTACCTTATGTTTTTGTTCATTAATCCTTTCTTAAATAAAAAATTTTTTAAAAAAGTAAATGAGTTTGTCATAGTATTCAGACCTTTTCTTTGAAGAGATCCAGAAGGGGGAAAAAAACTGTGTGTGCTCCAACAACGAAGACAGACAACAATAATAACTACAACAATAAAACAACAATGGCAACAAAAAGGGAATAAAGAAATACATAAATATTAAAAAAAAAACAAAAAAACTTGAGGTTAACCTAGACCCCACTAAACTTTTCCTCCTTAAATTGAGGCCAGACTCCATAAACCCAATACCAGTTTGGATACAACAAAGGACACTCAACATTTCAACTACTGGGAGGCAGTCTAAGCTCATCAGATAAAGAAAGGACTACAAAAACGGGATAAGGGTAAGAGACTATTGATGATCTTTTTGGTCAATACCAGGCCACCCCATCATCTGGGGCCCTTGTCAGGGAATCTTTGGATTCCTCCATAGGTAATATGGGCCTAAACCTATAATGAATCCCTCTCTCTCTACCATAACTTCCATCAGGAATATCTCATAAGCTCTCTTATGGGCCTCTCTAGAACCCTGACTCATGTAACGTATCAGTGGTAGGGACTGCCCCACTCTCTGAAGGGAGGCTGGATTATCCTACTCTACCACTCAAAGAAGACTGGTCCTGAAATGAGTACAGGTTAGAATATTGCCAGCTGTGACCAGGGTCTGTGAGCTCAGACTAACAGGGACTTGGAAGTTACAGAGGCTCCTGTGCTAAATGTAAATATATATATACATGGGCCCTGGGTCAGATCAGTGTGGTAAAGTTAATTGTACTTATATCTTTTCTTCAATTTTCAGAGATATTCTGCATTAATCTAGCTTTCTAGCCCTCTTCTCAACTCCGACACCATTTTCCAAGACAATATTTTTAGTTCATCTACATTTTAGCTATCAGGCTTAGGCAAAAATTACTAAAGTCATAGACCCGTAGGAACATACCTAAACTAGACTTTCTAGCTTCTCCCTACCCTAAGATGTTTATTTTCAACTGCTCTATTCCTACTTTCTGGCTCCTTTTTACTAAACATTTTGTCCCACTTTATATCTTATTGCCTTTCAGCCACCAAGTTTCAGATGCTACTATGATTCCATCCTGATTTCCCCGGGGCAGATGGCTTCACCAGTGTGTTCTGGAACGTCACTTCTCCAGAGCCTTGCCACACTAGGGAAAGATAGAAACAGGCTGGAGGTATGGATTTACCTGTGAATATCCATGTCCACTGGAGATGTTATAAAAGTCAGACATCCCACCTTCTCTGTCCCATAAAGATTTTTGGTCCATAGCCCCAGAAGGGGAGGAATGCTAGGGGAAGGAGGCCTCTGAACTCCAGTTCCATTAAGACTCAGAGAGAGAAGTTGGGGGGCGGTAGCATTTGGAAGTAGCAATAAGTATAGATGTGACTTAGGAAGGAAGACAAACCATGACATCATCTCCCCAGATAATAACTTGGGTCCATCTGTACATCAGAGATCAAGCTCAGGAAAAAAACTAATAAAGTCATGGGCCTCTTGGAATATACCTAAAATAGACCTACTAGCTATTTCCAAAACAGAGACCCCAAATCTTCATCTGCAATATTCCAGCCTTTAGGTTTATGATCAGTCAACAATTTGTATGGCTTTATATGTTAACTTGTTTTTCAGTCACCAGGTTCCAGATGCTACCATGATACTAATCAGACTTCCCTGGGCAGACAACCGCACCAATATGTCCTGGAACCCTGCCTCCCCAGAGCTCTGCCCCACCAGGGAAAGAGAGAGACAGGCTGGGAGTATGAATTGACTTGTCAATGACCATGTTTGGCTGGGAAGCAACTACAGAAGCCAGATCTTCCACCTTCTGCACCCCATAATGACCCTGCGTCTGCCAGGCTAGCGTGGTGATGCCTTTTCCCGGGCACATACTCTCTGGGTTGGAGAGAACTCTACTGGAGCCAGCCTGGTGGTGAGACAACTCAATTATTTATTGAACGGACAGCCCAGGCTTTTAAAGGCCGGACCCGGAAATGGCAAGTCAGAAATGGAAATGGCTTGACATGGTTTCGAAAAGGGGCAGAGAAAGGCAAAAGGGGCTGGGAAGGTAGGAACTTCCTTAACAACTGTTACGAGGGTTTTAACTGGTAGGATTAATAATACTACCTTGCAGGCAGGGAGGGTCTTGAGGGTAGTAAGAAGATAGATCAAAGGAATGGAATGGGAATGGGTGGGGATCTTTCAGGCAAAACAATGATTATGTAGATAATAAGTCTGATAATACAAGAGGATGGATGTCCTCACAAGCCAAGCCCTGCCAACTTCAACCACATCCTCACAATTCTCTGACATGGGTCCATACTCCTAGAGGGTTAATGAATACGAAAACTATCAGGGGAAGGAAGGGTTGGGGATATGGAGTTCTGGTGGTGGGAATTGAACCCCTCTTATCCTATGGTCTTGTCAGTGTTCCCATTTTATAAATAAAAATATAAAAAATTAAAAAAAAGAAAGATAGGACCATGGGGGGGGGGGAAATGGACAAACATATAAAAATACAGATATTTATAGAATAGTCAGCCTGATGAGAATTACTACAGTTTCCAGTGGAGGGGATGGGAACAAAGAACTCTGGTGGTGGGAACAGTGTGGAATATACCTATTATCTCATAATTTTGTATACCAATATTAAATCACTAATTAAAAATAAAAAACACAAATTAATATATACACACATGTGAAATGAAATAGAAAATCCCTAATTCCAGTGAGGTTTTCAATACTCAGACATTTATTATTTATTTTTGGTAGGAGCCAGAACTTTACAACTTTAAAAACTACTCTGGAGTGGATTCCTTTTGTAGACAGACAGATGGAGAGAGGGAGAAAGGGAGTAATGGAGAAAGGAAGAGAAGGAAAGCGGTAGAGAAAGACATAATGCCAAAATAATACCCAGGGAGGCTGGATCCCTGCTCAAGTATGTTTGTTTACCCAATTGAGCTATCTTGCCAACCCTCAAGCATTTTTCTGAACACACAAAGTAGAAAAACAACAACAACAACAACAACTAGAGGCATCCTTGGAAACTTTGAAATTGTTTGAAATACAAAGATTGTTGAATTTTTAATTCCCCAGAATTCAACCCGTGTATTTCCTTTCAGAACGCCACAATATCATTTTTCATCCAGTATTTGTATCAACCAAAAGCCTGGTGCACACTAACCTACCTAGTGACCTCTTATTAAATCAGAGGTGCCCACTGGTCTCACTCAAAGCTAGAGGCTACTGACTGCAGCCCTGCTCTGGAGAAGACTGCAGGGATGTAGCAGTCTTTTTGACTGGGCTTTTGAGAGGAGTGGATTTCTGTGCCGCAGGGGAACCCCCAGGCCATGAAACAAGTGTGAGTTCCCCCCAGGCCATGAAACACCCAAGTGTGAGTCTAGTTCATGCGGGTGGTTGCTCCTGTAGGACCACCGCCCACCTTCACATTCTCATTCTCAGGGCCCCAAGTTCCTGGTTCTGTGTATCCTTTCAGAATTGAAGTGTGGGCCCACCCCCTGGCCCCCACACAGGGTCCCCTCTACCATTTTAGGGCTACCTGGGCCTCAGCGCCTGGGAAATGTCTCTTTCCCCAGAGGTCCCTGTGAGTCCTTTCACAGGCCTGCTGGCCAGAGCCACCTTACATCTGGCACCTTTTGGCACCTGGTTGCTTGGACCTGCAGACGTCTAGGTGCCTCCAGGCTCCCAACGCAGAGTCCCAATAGCAAGTCCAATAAGGAATAACTAACTGGTAGGTGACAGAAAAGTGCCCTAAACACGTAGCCCAGCCCTGTCTGTATTTCTCGTCTGTCACCTTTTTCCCCCGGTGTCCAAGCACATCCACCCACACTCGAAGATGGACAAATGTGTATCCATCGATCCACCCAGCATCTATCAGCACCTATCGCTCTATTTAGTATATTTTAGACAGGATTAAAATTCCTTAGTTTTATCAGGGCGTCGTAATTTAACGCGTTTATTTTAGCTGAAAAAGCGAAGGCTTTTAAATTTTTTTTTTCCTTTTTTGTCTTCTTCTTTTCCTCCAGGTAGTAAAATGCCTTCCTTCGACTTAGAAAATAAATTTAACTAGGACTAGCTTTTTGCTCATGACGTTCCATGGTGGATCGTTTCAGTTAAGTTGAATGCGTTAAGAAATTTCAAGGTTTTGACCAAGAAACCATAAAACCCATTCATAATATAAAAATTCCGAAAACCCGTTCTCACGTTTTGAAATCAGCTAAAAATATATAAGAACACACAGGTTGTTTTCCAAGTATTAAAGCAAAACAACAACAACAACAAAAACTCGATCCAACAAGCCTCCTTTCCCTACTGTCCCACGACCCTGCCGAGCTGTGGGCAGGAAAAGCCCCACTTGGAGCGGCCAGAAAAGAGGAAAAGAAAGTGGGGGAAGGGGCGGAGGAAAAAGACTGGAGCAGTGAGCGCCGGAAATCAGTGGCTAGCGAGGAACGCGGGGGCGCCTTGTCCGGCGGCGCTCTAGCTTCCGCGCTCTGTCTCTATGCTCCCCCTGCGTCTGGTCTATTTATTGTCGCGGGGAAGCAGCGGTCGCCCTGTACCCGGAACAACAAAGCACGAACGACGGAGCCCGAGCCTCGGGGGCTCCTAGCAACTGGCCGGGGCGGGAGTTCCATGGAGACTGGGGAGCGTGCCCGCCTCATCGTCATCCTTGTCCTCCAGCTTATCCTTCGCGTCCGACGCAACCGGCAGCACCGCTGCCTCCGCGTCCTCTGCCGCCGCCCCCTCTTCCCACGGTAACCTGGGAGGCGACCCCGGGCGGGGGAGCGCGGGCACCCGGACTGCCTGAGCGTCGGGTGCGGGGCAGCTGGGCTCGGGGGTGGGGGTGGGGGGCGTCGTCCGCTGAGCCAACCGAGCTCTGGGTGGGTTGAGTGGCGGCTGGGGGGCGGTGAGTGGAGGAGAGGCGCCCCGGTGGGGGCATCTCGGTCGGGCGGCCGAGGGAGGGCTCGGATCTGAGGACAGAGGGATATTTGGGGATCTGGGGAGGGATAACGGGGTGGGGGTGGGGCGTGCCTGCCTGCGAGCGTTATGGAGCGCGATTGAGGGAGCGGCGAGGGGGCGGCTCGGTCTCCACATTGAGACGCTGTCGGCACAGACCGAGCGGAGCTGCCCCCGCGCAGGGTCGCCACAGCCCCAGCCCCGGCCCCGGCCCCTGCCCCGGCCCCGGGGGACGGGCGCCCTGAGCTGATGCCCGGGGTCCGTTGCTTCTGGAAAACTTCCTGCGACCTTTACGTCGCCGGTGCGGGAAGGCTCCCGAATGGCAGCTTCGTTGGTGGCTCCTGGTTTGGGCAGTTATCAGTAGCCCTCGGCTTTCTTTTTCATTATTGCCCCCCCCCCCTTTTTTTAAACTAGAATTCCGTTTGATGAAGAATCGGGAACCAAGGAAGATAAAGTAAAATGTGGGTGGAGGGGACTCAGCAGGAATGAGATTGGAGCTAGGCTAATAATAATAGTGATAATAATAGATCTTGAAAGTAAATTTATTAGGGCACGACGGGTTTTTAAACTCTCCCTCTGTCGCGATGTGCATCTGTCTGTGGGCTCTGGCAGTGTGCTCGATGCAGAGACTCAGCCTGCAGCCAGTGCACATCTGGGAGCTCTGACTGCATCTGTCACCTGCAGTTTGA
Source organism: Erinaceus europaeus (assembly GCF_950295315.1). Taxonomy (NCBI): domain Eukaryota; kingdom Metazoa; phylum Chordata; class Mammalia; order Eulipotyphla; family Erinaceidae; genus Erinaceus; species Erinaceus europaeus. The sequence continues at coordinate 117,305,889 of NC_080165.1, read as the reverse complement.
AAGCGACACTGGCAGTTGACCAGCATAGGCTTGTGTATTTAGGATTAAGAACAGCTCCTTAAAATTGGCTCAAGGAAAGAAAAGGAAAAGGAGCTTAGTGTGAAAGAGAGAGAGAGCGAGCGAGCAAGCAGTAACTGATTGCCTCGGAAATTGAAAAAGGGAGAATAAGCTTCAGCCACCCTAGCATAATCTATAGTCTCCGTTGAAAGTTTGAGAAAATGGCAGTTCATTCAAATCGGGCATAAAGAATAATTCACAGTTTGATACATCCAATGAAATGCTTATCGGTTTGAACCTTGCGTCACCATTTACTTGCTTTATACTTCCTTAAAGCATTCTAGGTCAGTAAATGAGGTTTTCATGTTGCACACTGAAAAGGCCACACATACATACTATAGTAATTTAATTTTTGTGTCCAGTAGGAATAAAGCTCTTTATGTACAGTTTAAATATTAAATATAAAAATAAAATTGATAAGACACAGAAGCAGTCACGCCAATCATAAATGCTGCTCCTCATCCCTTGCCTTTTTTTTAATGGACCTAACATAAATTGAAAAGTTGTATCCATATCTCTTAACACCTTATGTCTTGTGCTGTGCCCCTAAAATCAGTCTCTAAAACAAAAACAACAACAACAACAAAAAAAAACGAGTTGCTGGTAGTGATCTTGATTGGTTGATTGATGCCACAATGCAGTTTTAACTCCATCATCATGGAATTGAGGTGTATGATCTTGTTAAAAGAGTTGCCTGCATATGCCAAGAGTTGGACAGTTTCATTTAAGAAGTATGCAAAGTGTGCACATAATGTGTAATTATACTTTAAGACTCTAAGAAGAGGAGCCAGGTGCTGGCACACCCTACAGGTCACAAGGACCCTGGTTCAAGCCCCTGGTTCCCACCTACAGAGGAAAAGCTTCAGGAGTGGTGAAGCAGTGCTACAGGTGTCTCTGTCTCTTTCCCTTTCTATTTCCCCACTCAATTTCTCTTTCCAATAATAAATATTTTTTAAAAAGACTAAGAAAAAACTCACTATTATCATCTTTGGCTTAATGAATACAGAGTCTGTGCCTACTCATTTCTTATAGTTGTTCTCCTATGAAGGCTGCTGGGGGAATGCCCACATTTGAGATTGTTGGATCTTGAGTCCCAGGATGTTCCTAGCACATAAGAGACTTCATGAATTCCCTCAATTTCAGCATTGCCAGCATACATAGGTCTTATTTTGTCTATGTCATCAGTGTTTGAGTGAGGGCTAAACCTTGATTTCCACCATTATTAGCAATCCAGTTTCTGCTTATGTTCCCATCACAGTTTATTTTATGCTGTTTGTATTATTTCTGTTTCATACAGACCTTTCAGCATGTCCTTGACCAGTATAGTTTTTTCCATTAATGTTACTCTTTGTCTGTTGCATTTTCCTTCTGTGTTTTGTGTTCCTCCCCTTTATTTGGAGAATAGGAGTGGTCATATCAGATGTTCTGTATTCACTCTGAATAAACTGTTGGTTGTGCAGTGTAATCGGTAAGAGCATTATGCTGAGAATAAAAAGACTGTATTAAAATAAGAAATGTAAAAACACTTGAATTTCTTTGAATAAAAGGTGTCTTGTAAGTCCAAGTAGTATTAATGTAATTGTAGGCAGTCCCTTTTTTGAAAAAGTATTGTAGCTCCTGCTAATGTTTTAAATTGAACTTCAGTTTTCATGATTTTTAGTCTAAGAAAACAGCATCCATTTTTCTTTAATTTTTTTTTTATTTTTATTTTTTTAGTCATGTCAGTAGTTGAAAGAACCAGAGCATCTGGTACATATGATGCCTGGAATCAAAATTTGGGACCTTATATTTTCAGGTCTATGTTAGCCATTGCACTGTCTCCTACGCCACTTTTTAAAATTATTTTATATCAGTGGAAATTTGAGGTAATTAAGACAAATTATTTGTCTTGTTGGAAATTTTCACAGCAACACTTTTGTAAGTACATATATATATATGTACTTACAAATATATATGCATATTTGTACTGGGCTATAAAATAGTATATGTGAATAATAGAGCTGAATATTTGTAGAGATTGTTATTTCTTGTCATGGATAAGGCACATCATATTAAAATCAGCACATACTGTATAACCCAATTAATTGGGTGTCAGTGTGGCTTTTAGGTATAGGAGACCTATAATAACCTGGTGGTTTGATTTCCTTCTGTTGCATCATAGACTGTGTGATGAAATTATTATTGCTGTAAAAAATAAAGTTTACATTGACTTTAGAACTTCTAGTAGGTTTTCATAAATCATGAGTCAAACTCTGTAGTATTTTGAAAATGTAGTTGTACTGTGACATTCAAACTAATAAAAATTTACTGAAATGTATACCCATATTTGGAGCACCTTTTATATATGTGATGCCACAATCCACTATGCAAAGCTGGATGAGAGGTATGGGTCTTCACTTGTAGATAGCAGAGATGTGATATACATGGACATGAAAAATTGATAATCAGATTTGAATTTTAATGCTGCCTTGTGCCACATAGTTATGGGCATATGGATGACATCATGCCTGCTAAATTAGAAGTTTTGAAGACTCAAGACCAAATCTTATATGTTTGTATAATGCATATATGTGTATATATGTATGTGTATATATTGAAGATGAATGAGTTAGTGGAGGATAAGCATGCATAACACACACACACACACACACACACACACACACACACACACACACACACCTACTTTAGTGGATAAGGGAAGCCACAGGTATCTTAACAATTCTTGATGCCTAAAATTTCAACTTTGTCACTAGGGAAATATAGAAATAGGTTGGGGGTATGGATCAACCTGCCAACACACATGTTCAGCAGAGAAGCAATTACAGAAGCCAGACCTTCCACCTTCTGCACTCCATAAAGAATTTTGGTCCATATTCTCAGAGGGGTAAATGTTAGGGGAAGATGACCAGAGGACTCTGAACTCCTCCAATTCCATCAGGACCCAGAGAGAAAAGGGGAAAAAAAATTAGCTTTGTGTCCTGGCTTTAAGGTTGCAAGTTATAAGGAGCAAATATATCTCAAACGTGATCAGGACTTTGTGTTGGCCAATCCAAACAATAAAAGTAGTGGTTTACTGCCTTGAGTAGATACAGTCTGTACTTTTGCCACATGACTACCAATTTGGGAAAACACAAAACGGAGGCAGAATATATACATATCTGAGATCGTTCTAGACCTTTTATTAATATTTTTTTTTCATGTTGTGATAAATCTATTTTTTTAAAGATTTTTTCTTTTGAGAGAAAGACTAGAGCAATATTCTTGAATATATGATGCTGGGTATCACATCTGGAGCCTCATGCATGTAAACCCTGCTTGATACCAGTGACATACCTCCTTGATCATAACACTCAGTTTTTTACTTAGAGGGAAGAGACTGTGTGTGTAAATATTATAGAGGTAAGTCATTAGCAGAAATTTAATCTGGTCGTATCAGAAATTATACTCATTGGCTTTCTCTAGTGAGTAAAGGATAATACAAATCAGACTTCAGTTTGAATAACCAGGTTTGTGCTAAGAAGAAGCATACTGCTAGGTGTTCCCATTCATTAAATGTTAACATAGGAAGGTGAATCCAAGTGTGAGTTAGTTCAAATCTACTTTTATACATGAGTCAGTCATGAATCTGGGGGTCAGCAAGATAACTCACCTGGTAGGGTGCCTGCCTTGTGCATGCACCCCAGGCTCAAGCCCCAGGCATAATCGCATGTAGTATAGCACTGGGGAAAGCTTTGGTGCTGTGTGCTATGGTGCCTCTCCTTCTGTCTTTGTGCCAATCTGTCCATCTCTGAAAGTAAATAAATAAATCCACCCAGAGCTGTGAAATCACTCATGCGGGAGGCCCCAATACCAAATGATGATGATAATGAAACTTTAAAATTTTACTGAAAAATATGTTACACAGATATGACTGACAACTTTGACCAGTCTGTCTATATTCATCAAGAAAGAATACTACAAGTCAGATTGTGCATTAAGGACGAGTTTTCTCTCAACTAGCTTGTAGTTTTAACACTACAGACATCTGCTTATAGACACTATAAGCAGATGTCTGTAGTGTTAAATAGTGTTATAATAGGTTTTTACTTTCGACTTCACTAGGTGAGGATTTATAGCTTAAAAGAAGTAGAACTTTGTTTATCCATTGCTAAATAGTTATTTGAAAAATTGGGTGATTAGCTTCTTGCTAAATTGCAAGACTTTTCCTTGTGAGGCGTGATTTTGATCAAAATTAATTGCACTTTTTTTGGGTTAGAATAAGCATAGGACTCAAGCATTCTTCATACAGGCCAAAATTAATTGCACTTAGTTGGGATTAGAGTAAGCATAGGACTCAAGCATTCTTCATACAGGCTGCTTGTGTGTAAGTAGCAGGGAGGCTATGCTACTTGTTAGAGGTATGGATTGCTACTTATTTCACCGTGTGACTCCAAGTTCTTCCTCAATGGCGACATAATACTGCCTCCCGGTTGTTGGGTTGTTGTGAAAACTGTAAAACACTTAGAAGAATGCCCAGCACAGTTAACTGGAAAAAATACTAGGTGGTACCAGTAGTGGTGGCATTGGTACTGAGTGGCAGAACCGAATGGTTGACCACTTGAATTTTTTTGAGAAAAACATTTTTTTTTCCATTTGGATTTAATCATTAACATTTTTTCTGATCACTGATAATGGCACTGCTTTTAGGCTTTGGGAAAGGAAGAGCTTTTGTCTTAATTTTTAATTGTCACACAAGGCATCTGGTAAAATGTGATATCTCTTCCTTAGACAAGGAAAGCCTGATCTCCCACTGTGTCCAACTATTGAATGCTGTTTCCCTGAGGACTTAACTCTTTGTTTAGTTGTATGGTACTTCTTTAAAAGGAATAGATGCTAGTGGTTTCGCATAGCAGACTTAGTCTTTCTTTAGAAAATGCTATTTTTTCACCTTGTATAGTCTTAAATAGTAAACTTGAAACTTACTGATGTCATTGTCAAACCATTTTAGCATGTTTTCTGTATAACTATAAATATTTGACAGTTTTCCTGTAATTTAGAAGTGTCTGAAACTGCTTTTCCTTTTAAATTTTATTTATCTTCCCTTTTGTTGCCCTTGTTGTCTTTTTATTGTTGTTATAGTTATTGTTGTTATTGATGCTGTTGTTAGGACGGAGGGAAAGATAGAGAAGGGGAGAGAAAGGTAGACACCTGCAGACCTACTTCACCTCCTGTGAAGCTACTCCTCTGCAGAAGCGACTCCCTTGCATAAGCGACTCCCCTGCAGAAGCGACCAAGAAGCTCCTACTGGGATCTTTACGCCTGTCTTTGTACATGGCGCTTAACCCACTGTGCTACCGCTCCCTGTAACTGCTTTTCTGAGCTATTCATTCAAGAGACTCAGGAATGACTGCAAAAGATTGTAAAATAATTTCTTTATAGTCAGGCTAACACCAAATACTGAGACTGGGGGTGAGGAGGCTGGGCGGTGGTCCACTGGGTTAAGCACATAGCATCTTTTACCAAGTACAAGGATCCTGTTGGAGGCCTCCCTCCCTACCTGCAGGGGGGAATCTGTGAAGCAAGTCTGCAAGTGTCTGTCTTTCCTTTTCTTGGTCTCCCCATCCTCTCTCAATTTCTCTCTGCCTTATCTAAAAAAAAAATTAAAAAATAGAAAAAAAAATTAAAAAATAGAAAAAAAATTAAAAAATAGAAAAAAAAAATTAAAAAATAGAAAAAAAAAAAAACCAAATACTGAGGCTCCCTACCAAATCAGAGAAATATTGAATTATAGCTTTGTTTAGACTACTGTTGAAGAGGATAACTTTTTAAAGTTAAAGTGTTTCACTTTACCTTTAGGGACATTTGAAACTGCTGGATTAAAAACTAAATTTTTCTGCCTAAACACAATTGCAAACTGCTCTTATTTTGGCTGTGATTAGGACTTGGCTTCTAGTTGAAATATATTTTTATAGGAAATAGTTCAACTGGTAAAGCCTCAGACTTGCATGTCTGAGGTTCCCAGTTTGATCCCTGGCACCAAATACACCAGAGTTGTGCTCTGTCTTGCATATCTTCTCTCCTCCCCCCACCCCCCACCCCCGCTTCTTTCTGCCTCATGGAACTTTCACATAGTTTTATAAAGATTCATGTAAAATACATCCTTTCTTAAATTTTTCTTTGCTATTTATTGTTTTTATTTTTTACTATTTTTATTTTTTATATTTATTTTCCCTTTTGTTGCCCTTGTTGTGTTTCATTGTTGTTGTACTTATTGTTGTTATTGATGTCATCATTGTTAGATAGGACAGAGAGAAATGGAGAGAGGAGGGGAAGACAGAGAGGGGGAGGGAGAGAAAGACACCTGCAGACCTGCTTCACCACTTGTGAAGCAACTCCCCTGCAGGTGGGGAGCTGGGGGCTCAAACCAGGATCCTTACGCTGGTCCTTGCACTTTGCGCCACCTGCGCTTAACTTGAGGCACTAACACCCAATTCCCTTTTTTTTATTTTTTAAAAATTAGATTACAAGATGGCAGAATTTCAGGGTATATTACCACACCTACCACTAAAGTTCCCACCCTCCCATCTCCCAAAGATTATAAAATATGTTACTAAAAATAGATTGTGCTTTAAAAGAACAGGGTAGCATTTTATAATTCCTTACATATTGGTCTGGTTTTTTTCCTTTTATGACATTTCCACCCCCAACACACACACACACACACACACACACACACACACACACACACACACACACGATATTAGCAAATATATTCATATTTAGAGGAGTGGCTTTTGGTTTTCTTTAAAGAGAGTAAAGTCAAATTGATACTATTGATTTAGTGGGGGTAGTAACTACTTTGGACAGAATGACTTATTATTGATAAAATGCTGTTAACATTATTCCCATAGCCATCATACATTATAGATCTAAAATACATTAAGGTTAACAAAAAAAAATGATCCTGGCATTTATTTTTTTTTTAATTTAGATTTAGATATTCAGATATGTATATCTTCAGGTATTTTTTTCCAACAGCTTCCATTTTAACTATATCAGAATATCTTAATTTTAAACATTCTGAGGACTGTATGGAAAATATTTTTGGAAAATGGGTCTTTGTCAGTACTGTTGTGCAGAAAAAATGTAGTTTTTGGATAAAGGTCTGTCTAGTGCATTGTTAATGTTCCCCTAATGTTCTTTTCACTTCTTCAGGGACAGATGTTGCTGTCCTTCAGATATGAAGATAATAAAGCTAATGTGTAATCAGAAGGTGCAAATATGAAGAGATGGGTATTTGATTTATGTTTATGTTCAACATTTACAGACCCTATTGTTTGAATCTCAGTTAAGATTTATGATGAACTTGAAGCTATTAAGGAACAAGATACAACCTACACTTTTTCTTTTATTATGACAAAGAGAGGGGAGAGAGAATCAGAGCATCACTATGGCACAGGCATTGCTAGGAATTGAACTTGGGACCTTGTGCTTGGGTCTACATCTTATCTCACTTCATCTCATTTTTTTTTTTTCCTCCAGGGTTATTGCTGGGCTCGGTGCCTGCACCATGAATCCACCGCTCCTGGAGGCCATTTTTCCCCCTTTTTGTTGCCCTAGTTGTTGCAGCCTCGTTGCGGTTATTATTGCCATTGTTGACGTTGCTTTGTTGTTGGATAGGACAGAGAGAAATGGAGAGAGGAGGGGAAGACAGAGAGAGAGGGGGAGAGAAAGATAGACACCTGCAGACCTGCTTCACCGCCTGTGAAGCGACTCCCCTGCAGGTGGGGAGCCGGGGGCTCGAACCGGGATCCTTACGCCGGTCCCTGCGCATTGCGCCACGTGCGCTTAACCCACTGCGCCACCGCCCAACCCCCACTTCATCTCATTTTTAAAGAAAAAAAATCTGCTATATACTTTGTTGAATACAAAGTCTTTTCCCTTGTAATTACAGCTACAGTGAGCTTCTTAAGTACTTATACTCATATGTACGTTTATTGTAGGTTGGCCATTTCCCACAATCTCTGCTCATCTCAGGACTGGGTAGTCATGGGAGGTATAACTTTGCTTAAGACACAGTCACCAATTTATTAGATCTTCCTGGACACAGACTTACTCTCAGTGACAGTAAATTTGACTCAGTTCTCCTTTTTTTTTGGAGATGAGGACTTGAGTTAAAGGATGTGACGTCATTTAACATCTCACAACTACCTAATAGCTATATAAATAATATTTTTTTTCAAGTAGTATATTTGAAAATTTTGCCTCAGTGCATAGTGAAAAAAGTGCTTATGTAATTGTTCAATATGTTTGTATGAGAAACATACAAACTTTTGATTTACTCTTAGATTTTTTTTTTATGTTCGAGGCTTATTAAATTGGGAGAGTTTCAGATGTGCCAGTGGGTGTTCCACTACCTCCCCCCCCCCCCCAGTATCTATTCTATAACTAGCTATTATAGGAAGGCTTCAGGATATGGATGAACTAGTATCCTTGCAGGTGACATGGAGAGAGTATTACGTGGGGGAGTGGAAATGATGTAGTGCTGGTGGTCATGTATATGTGTTCTAGTTAAAATAATCCTTCTTACATTAGAGCTGTATTGCTCTTTAAATTTTTTTTTTTGTCTTTTTAACTTTATTTGATAGGATAGAAAGAAATTGGGGGCAGGTGGCGGGGAGAGAGATGCAGACGCCTGCGGCACTGCTTCACTACGTATGAATCTTTCCCTCTGCAGGTGGGAACCGAGACTTGAACCTGGGTCCTTGTGCATAGTAACACATGACTTAATCAGTTGCTACTCTGCCGTCCCCGGAAATGTATTTCTCCATTTTTATTTTAAATTTTTATATTTATTTATTTTCCCTTTTGTTGCCCTTGTTGTTTTTTATTGTTATTGTAGTTATTATTGTTGTTGTTACTGATGTCGTTGTTGGTGGATAGGACAGAGAGAAATGGAGAGAGATGGGGAAGGCAAAGAGGGCGAGAGAAAGATAGACACCTGCAGACCTGTTTCACCGCTTGTGAAGCAACTTCCCTGCAGGTGGAGAGCCGGGGGCTCGAACTGGGATCCTTATGCCAGTCCTCAGGCTTCATGCCACATGAGCTTAACCCGCTGCGCTACCGCCTGACTCCCCATTTCTCCATTTTTAACAGTTTCTGAGCAGTAACAGTTACCCTTCCAGATTTGAAGCTAATAATGTTTTTAGAATGGAAAATTTCTACTCTCCTTATTTACTCCCCATGCCTACCATTCTTCTAGTTTAATTTAGTTACTATTTATTGGGTTTATGACCAAGTACTAGCTACTGAACCAATTGCTAAATACTTAAATAGTTCTCTCCAAGGAACTTAATACCTACAGTCTAGTATAGGAGCATTTTCTTCTGCCAAGGACCACTTGCGTATTTATAGCATCGTTCAAGGACCATACCAAAGGTCCATTATCAGCTTAAAAAGTTAGCATTTATGTAGCTGTGAAAAACCTAGCAGCCTGGGAGATGGTGCTGCATCTAGAGTGTTGGATCTGAGGTCTTGGGTTTGATCCCCAGCATCACATATGCCGGAGTAATGCTCTGCTTCTTTCTCTCCTCTCTCAAAAGTTAATAAATAAACTAAATGAAGATTTAGTGGATTTCAAGCCCAGCCTGCAGTTGCCTTGGCAGGGCCAAAAGGATGATCTCTACCCCTGGCCTAGTAGATAATTACAGAACAAACAGTTTTGTTATATTTGTTATGTGTGCCTTCTGCTTGGATTTTCATGTGATTTCTTCTTATCCTTGAAGATCTTGTTTTCAAGAAAAGATTCTTATCTTTGGGGACATTAGAAGACTTTTCCGAGTATTCCTCTTAAAGTTTCTCTTCTCTCATCTTATTTCCTTTGTTACATAGATCATATTGAGTAATTGTTTGTTCCACTGTACTTTAACTGTCCTATTGGTTCTTTACCTGACTGCTTGGTTCTGAACTGTCTTCCCAGTGTCTAACCACAGTGTTTGATTCACATCAGTTGCATACTAAATAAATGTAATGATCAATAAGGTTGCCAGTTTGAAGAAGTGGAAAAAACACTGCAGACATATAAAATTAGGAAGGGATCTGCTACTAGGAGGAGGGGGGGAGAGAGAGAGGAGGTTGTTAGTTATGTTGGAAGAGGAAGATAAAATTACAGAAAGTATATTTGGAGACTTGACACTCACAGCATACCAAGCAAGTTAGATTCTATTTTGTTCATATAAAAGGGCCCAGTGATGTGAAGCTTTTTTTATTTTTTAAAGTGGGGGTGTGACACAGTTGGAGAGAGAATTCTGGTAGCTTATTTGATAGATGGAATAGATTGTGGATTCTCTAAACAGAGAATTCCATTAGGAACTGTATCCAGAAGTGTGAAACCCTAAGATGCTGATGCTCTGGATATAGAAAAATAAATAAATAAATAAATAAAAAGTTGATTGCATGTAAGGGACAAAAGAAATGAAGGATCTTCTGAATTTCTTTTTAAATTTCTTTATTCGGGCATTAATGTTTTACAATTGACAGCAAAACACAATAGTTTGTACGTGCATAACATTTCCCTGTTTTCCACTTAACAATTCAACCCCCACTGTGTCCTCCTCTGCCATCATGTTCCAGGACCTGAGCCCTCCCCCAGTCCACCCCAGAGTCTTTTACTTTGGTGCAATACACCAACTCCAGTCCAAGTACTGCTTAGTGTTTTTCCTTCTTAAATTGTTTTTCTGAACTTTCTGACTCAAGTGAGGGTATTAATATGATAGCTCCATTAACTAAAGTTTAAAATCAAGATACAGAACGAGTGTTCCTGAGGACATACTTAGTTTTGGGCACATTGCTATAATGTAAATAATACCATAAACGTGCAAGCTAGGGTTATGGATTCGATCTCTGATAGGTCAGGATTGATCCAAGACTCATAAACTCCTCACCAGCAATTGAAATCTGGAAGTTCTGGATAAAAAGGTTTAAGGCTGATGTCTGTAGTACTCAGGGATCTTAAATTCATTTGAGAATATGAAGAATGCAATGGTCATCTCAAGCACACGTCCAAATGTGTGTATACAAAGTGTAGGGGTTTCCTTGCCTCTGGAATGTGCTGAATTTTTCATTACTATAATGAACTTCAATTAAGAACCTCTGGTTTAATGAGGACAGAGAGAAGTACTTAAGGTGAGAGGATAATCTAGGAAATGTGACTCAGAAGCTAAAGGTGGACAGTGAGGGAAAATTTTGAGAGACAGCTTCCTAGTTCATTATGTTCCAGAAAGGTTCTGTAGGAGGGAGTTTGAACTGTGACATTGGATTCAGCAATGAGCTATTCATTTGTAGCATTTTATAGCATATAGGGGTGGAAGGCAAATTGTGACATTTTTAGTACATGAATCCATGTTACAGAAACAATGTGTGATAAAGTCACAGAAATCTGATGTTCTTTGTGATAAAAAAGCCTGATTTAAAAATATAGCCCATTATAAGGGCCTATTGAAAGGGAAATTCCATTATTATGGTGTTTTAATCCAGTGGTTCTCAGCTGACTGCCCTTTAGAAATAATTTTAATACAAATGTTTTTTTTTTTTAATTTTTTATTTAAGAAAGGATTAATGAACAAAAACATAAGGTAGGAGGGGTACAACTCCACACAATTCCCACCACCCAATCCCCATAACCCACCCCCTCCCATGATAGCTTTCCCATTCTCTAGCCCTCTGGGAGCATGGACCCAGGGTCGTTGAGGGTTGCAGAAGGTAGAGGGTCTGGCTTCTGTACAAATTTTTTTTTTTAAATGTGCCCTGCAAAGGCTAGTTAATCAATATCTCTAGGGGTTGCGCTTTGTAGTATTTTTGGTTTTGCTTTGGCTATGTCTTTTTCTTTTTTATTTCTTTATTGGGGGATTAATGTTTTATACTCAACAGTAAGTACAATAGTTTATACATGCATAACATTTCTTAATTTTTCACATAACAATACAAACTCAGTTGGTGGTCCTCTGCCATCATATTCCAGGACCTGTACTCTTCCCCCCGCCTCCACCTACCCCAGTGTCTTTTACTTTGGTGCAGTACATCAATTCCAGGCCAAGTTCTGCTTAGTGTTTTCTCTTCTAATCTTGCTTTTCAATTTCTGCCTGTGAGTGAGATCATCCCATATTCACCCTTCTGTTTCTGACTTATTCCACTTAACATGATTTATTCAAGCTCCATACAAGATGTCCGTAGGTGTGGGACTTATTACTGAAGGCTCTCAATTCTGTTCCACTGGTCAGTGTGTCTATGCATGTTCCAGTACATGTAATCATGTTTTGATTACATTTGCCCTATAATAAATTTGAGATCTGGGAGTGTGATGCCTCCAGTTCTGTTCTTTCTTCCCAAGATTGTTTTGGCTATTCTAGGTCTTTTCTGGTTCCAGATAAACATATGTAGCTTTTGTTCTATTCTCCTAAAAAATGTGATTGGGATCTTGGTGGGGGTTGCATTAAATTTGTATGTTGCTCTGGGTAGTATATTCATTTTAGTGATGTTAATTCTTCCAGCTCAGGAACATGGAATATCTTTCCATTTCTTTATGTCATTTTCTATTTCCTTGAGTAGTAACTCATAATTTTCAGTATATAAGTCTTCCACTTCTTTTGTTGGTTTATTCCTAGATACTTTATTGTTTTTGTTGCTATAGTAAAAGGGGTTGATTTCTGGATTTCTTCTTCTTCCAGCTTAGTGTTTGCATAAAGGAATGCTTATAATTTAAAAGCCCTCAGGCTCCCATAGCCTACAAGGAAGAAAAATAACAAAATAGGTTTAAACAGCCAGTGTACTTCAGCTAAGGGATTCAGATAACATTGAAACAACTGTTAATTTCCACCAGTATGGACTTTTTATGTACCTTACTTAGATACAAGTCAATCCAGAGAAGAGTTATCAGGGGATTGTAAAGTACTGAGAGAAGGACCTCATAACACACTACATACAGTGGTTAAACCAAGAAAAAACGTTGGAGAAATGAGCCAGGACAAAAGCCCAGCTTAAAAAAAAAACAAAAACCAAAAGTAGAAGCACATAAGAATGAGGACAGGATCCAAACACTAATCGAGGCATTAGTCACAGGAGTGAGGAATGAGTTTGAAAGAAATATCATCAGAAATGGGGAAACAACAAATGAAACTCTGAAAGGAAACATTCTCTCAAGGTAATTAGAGAGCTGAACAAGCTAATACAGTATCAGAACAGAGTAACAAAATAGCTGAGCTACAGAAAACAACAGAGGAGAGGATAGAATAAATGAGGCAGAAAACAGAATTAGCAAGATTGATGAATTAGAGAAAAGTATGAAATAGAAGTAAGAGATCTCAAAAGAGATTAAAAGATACTGAAAACAACAACAGAGACATATGGGATGTCTTCAAAAGAAGTAATATACGCATTATAGGCCCACCATCAGAAGAGAGGGGAAGAAAGCATTCTACAGGCTGTGTCTTTTTCTTATGAACCAGTTGTTCCAAACAGCAAACTGCCTTAGAACTCTTGTGTATTCTATAAAGTATCCTTTCTCTTCCTTGCATGTTTATTGTCAGATTCTTCATATTCAGTTTACTGTTGTGGTTTTTTTTTAATCTAAAGTCTTTCTTACAAGCCTTAGTTCCACAGTTACTTAAAAAAAAAAAAAAACCAACTCTGCTTTCTTCAGATATATAGCCAGGCTCTCCATATTTTCTTTTGAGTGACACAGCTTTCAGTCAAACATCTGACTAGTTGTGGGTATAGATATTATAATGGTTATACAAAGAGACTTTCATGTCTGAGGCTTCTAAGTCTCAGGTTCAATCCCCTTTATCACTATAAGCCAGAGTTGAGTAGTGCTATGGTTTAAAAAAAAAAAAATCTGACTAGTTCTGAGTAATATAAATTCTTATATGTGTGAAGAGTTTTACCTTTATATAAACTGTTTTGTTTTTAGGTACCTTACACTTTTTATTGTCTTCCACTTTTCTTTTAACTCAAAAAGTTTGAATGCTATACACTCATTTACCAAATAACTAATTTCATAATCTTGCCTTCCTTTTCTCAAAATGGTAATCATGCATGACATAGACTTGAAACAGTTCATTTTGTATTTGTGATTTAATAATGATTAACAAGATTATAAGATAACGGTACAATTCCATACAGTTCCTACCACCAGAGTTCTGTGTCCCACCCTCTCCATTGGAAGCTTCCCTATCCTTTATCCCTCTGGGAGTATGAGCCAAAATTCTTTTTGGGTTGCAGAAGGTGGGAGTTTTGGCTTCTGTAGTTTCTTCTCCACTATACATGGATGTTGACTTGTTGATCCATAACCCCAGCCTTAAACAGATTGTTTTTCACTAGAGCAGAGATTTCATGTGAAGGGTAACCTATGAAATCAGTTGAAAACAAGCTGTCAAAATAGGGAATTTCACTTAAATGTGTTTTCACTTTACCATGATTTTCTTAATTAAAACCTGGAGCTGAACTCTCCCTTTTTCACTTTCTGTCATCCTCCTTTTTACCCCACTTCCTGCTTCCTCTTCTCCCTGCCTATTTTTTTTTTAAATTTTTAATAGTGATTTACAAAATTTTAAGATAAGAGGGGTATAATTTCACGCTTTTCCCACAACCAGTTCTTTGTCCCCATTGCCTCCATTGGAAACTTGCCAAAGTTCTCCCATAGTCACATATATGGGTTGATTATTATTTCTATAACTATTATATTTATATATATTTGCCCATGTCTTCTTTTCTAAGTCATACCTACTGTTTCTGTGAGTGTCCTCCTCACCCTCCTCCATTTTTTTTTTTTTTTTTTTCCTTTTCATTTCTTCTCTCTCTAGGTCTTGATAGAATTGGAGTTCAGAGCTCTCTAGTCATCTTCCCCTAAAACTTACCCCACTGGCATGGGATGCTGGGAAATTGTGCAGATGCAGTCACATCTGCCATGTTGTCCCCTCAGGCTATTGCTAGTTCCCACAAGAGTTCTTGGAGCGCCTGTTCCCCCATGTTGTGCCCTCAGGGCATTGTCTATTCCCCACAATAGTTGCAGTGCTATGGTTACTCCTCCCCCTTCCCATTCTCATGAGAGCTACTCCCATAAAAGCCCTTCTTCTTCCGCACCTCTCTCTTTTGCCGGCCCTTCACTTAGGTGTTTAGACACAGGAAAGGTTGCTGTGTGAGGTGGCCATTTTTGCTACCTCCACATGGCCCAACCTGCTTCTCTCTCACCCAACTCTGAGGTGCCAGTGCAAATAAAGATTTGTGTTCCCTCTTCGCTCCAGATCTCCTCTCACTCTTCTCCACGGCGCAGCTCAACAATGGACCAAAATTCTTTTTTTTATTTTTATTTTTTATTTAAGAAAGGATTAACAAAACCATAGGATAGAAGGGGTACAGTTCCACACAATTCCCACCACCCAATCTCCATATCCCACTCCCTCCCTTGATAGCTTTCCCATTCTCTATCCCTCTGGGAGCATGGACCCAGGGTCATTGTGGGTTGCAGAAGGTAGAAGGTCTGGCTTCTGTAATTGCTTCCCTGCTGAACATGGGCATTGACTGGTCAGACCAAAATTCTTTATGGGGTACAGAAGGCAGAAGGTCTTCTATAATTGCTTCTCCACTGGATGTGGGTGCTGGCAGGTTGATTCATATCCCCAACCTGTTTCTGTCTTTCCCAAGTGGGGTAGGGCTCTGGGGAGGTGGGGTTCAGGGACACATTGGGGAAGTCATCTGCCCAGGGAATTCAGGATGAAATTGTAGCATCTGCAATTTGGTGGCTGAAATGCAGTAAAAATAAAAGCAAGACAACATGTTCAATGAAGAGGAATCAAAGTAGGAATAGAGCAGAAGGGAATAGGGATGTTAGTGTGGATAGATTCTAGGAAGTCTATTTTAGGTATGTTCCTAGGAGCCCATGACTGGTAATTTTTGCTAGAGCTTGTTAGCTAGCCTGTGTCTCTGCCTATTTGTTTTGTACCTCTATGTTTTTTGTTTTCATTGTAAATATCTAGCTAGGGGAAAGTTAGCAAAATAAACTGCTTTGTCATAAGTGGGCTTGTGTCAGATTTTTTTGTTTGTTTTCTGTTTTCATTCTCCTTCACACATATACTGAAGCCTCACATAACCAACAGCTACTAATTTTTTTTTTAATTGAAATGGTTTTATTATTGAGGACTTTTAAATTCATGGTCAAATACAGATTTTTCTTTTTAAATTTTATTCATTTTCCTTTTTATTGCCCTTGTTTTTATCATTGTTATGGTTATTATTGCTGTTATTAATGTCGTTGTTGGCGGATAGGACAGAGAGAAATGAAGAAAGGAGGGGGAGAGAAAGACAGACACCTGGAGACCTGCTTCACCGCTTGTGAAGCGACTCCCTGCAGGTAGGGAGTCTAGGGCTGGAACTGGGATCCTTACACTGGTCCTTGAGTTTCACACCATGTGCACTTAACCCTCTGCACTACAGCCTGACCTCTCAGATTTTTTTTTTAATGCTCATTTTAACTTACTAGATACATCAAAACTGTATTCTTTAATTATACCTGCTACTTTTAGGCTTGAAGAAACAGGATCTATTTTTGTGCTCCAAAGCTTGAGGACTACAACAAATAACCGGATATCTTTTCCAGTTTTAAACATCTCTCTATAGAAGATGAAGAAAGGAGATAATAAGCACAGTGAGAATAACTAAGTTGAATATTTATTATGTTCAGATACTGTGCTAAGAGCTTTGTACGACATTTCAATTTTCAAAACTCTGTGATAGATTATGTTGTCTTCCTAATTTGTAAAATGAGGACACTGAGACACAGAAAGCACTAGATAACTTAGCCAAGGTCACACAACTAAATGGTAGGGCCTGGATTTAACCCAAATAATCTCTTGAGTCTGAGCTCTTAAACTTGAGAGAATAGATACTACTTTTTAATGATCTCATAATGACAATTAAGCTCTTAGAGACACTTTACTGAAATGTATTTAGTGTCTCAGGAACTATACCAAGGCTGAGGCATATGTGTTTGGGTTGCATATTGTCTACCAAACCGATGTCTATAAATCAGAAATTTCACTGTACGTGATAGAGATACACATAGCAACAGGGTGATGGAACTTAGAGTGTTGTGCTTGGAGTCAGATTTAGGGATCAAATGTTTCACTTTCTTAGAATTCTCATTTTACCTATCATGGTTTTAATTACTTTCTTTACTAGTGTTTTCAAAGCTTAACTGCCAGCATATACCTAGACCTGTCCTTAACAATGAGTGGACTTTTATCTGTCTTTGTCTTTGTCTTTTTGTTTTTCCTCCTCCTTTTGGAAATCTTACTAGCACCAACACCAATTCAACATGTCCCAAACTGACTCTTTATCCCTCCTATCTTTTCCCATATTTCCTGTAACCTGTTCTCCTTCCAGAATTCCTCTCTCAGTAATTAGTATTGTAGGCCACAAATGTGGAGTCAGCCTCCGTATCCTATTTCCTCATAACCATCTGGTCACAAAGTTCTGTTCGTTGTTTCTCCTAAATATGTATCTTTCCTCTTTCCATCTTCAGGGTGATCTTGTTACTGTTGTCTCTTGCCAGACTCAATATAGAAGACCTTAGCTGTATTTTCTAGCCATTCTTATCTAATGGTTTATTCATGTTATAGAATTAGTCTGGTAATTATATATGTTTTTTTTAAACGTGTGTGTGTGTGTACACAAATACATTGTGTCACTTCTTGATGTCCTTTTAGATCACTGTTACTCTTAAGATGAATATGAAAATTCTTGACATGATGCAGAAGGTATGATTTGAATGATTTCCAACCTGAACTTATATCACTTTTCCATCCATTCCTTCCACTCTAGCCATGCTTACCTTCCATTAAGTCAAAAAAACTCATGCTTTTTTTTTTTTAAAAAAAAAACTGATTTATTTTTTATTAGTGATTTAATAATGATTAACAAGATTGTGGGATCATACAATTCCATACAATTCCCACCACTGGAGTTCTGTATCCCCTCCCCTCCCTTCGAGGCTTCCTTATTCTGAATCCCTCTGGGAGTATGGACCAAAGAACTTTATGGGGTGCAGAAGGTGGGAGGTCTGACCTTTCTAACTGCTTCTCCACTGGACATGGGCATTGACAGATCAATCAGTAACACCAACCTGTTCCTGTCTTTTCCTAGTGGGGTAGGGCTCTGGAGAGATGAGGTTCCAGGACACATTGGTGAGGTCTGCCCAGGGAAGTCAGGTTGGCTTCTTGGTAGCATCTGCAACTTGGTGGCTGAAAAGCATTAAAATAAAAAGCAGAAAAACAGTTTAATAATCAGGAACTTAAAGATAAGAATATAGCAGGTGAGATTTGGGTTCTTCATGTTGGAAGAAGCCAGGAAGTCCATTTTAGGTATATTCCAAGGGGCCCATGACTACTAATTTTTGCCTGAGCTAACATGCAGGTGGGCTGAAAGTATTGTTGGATAGATGGTGTCAGAGTTGAGAATAGGACTAGAAAGATGAGGGCAGAGAGTAGCTCCCAAATATAGGAAAAGTATGTAAATACCATTAACTGTAAACCCTAGTGATCTGACCTAGGGCCCATGTCTGTTCATATTTAGCACAGGAACTTGTGTAATTTCTTCATCCCTGTCGGTCTGAACTTACATTGCATGGTCACAGCTAGGGACATTCTAGGCTGCACTCATTTCATGAACAGTCTTCCTTGAATGACAGATTATGTTGACCCAGCCTTCCTTCGGAGAGTGGCGCAGTCTCTACCGTTGTACTGAGGTAATGGAAGTAGGAATGAATCGTGTAGATGAGTTAACAAGACATAGAATTAGCAGATGAAAGTTTATTCTTTCCATATATCTTCTTTTATAAATCAGTAAGAAAGATCATAAGGAAAACAAGGAAAAGCTGTGAGACTTGGAAGAAATATATTTGAAAAGTTTGCCTTCAGAATTTGAAGAAAACAGTTGATTCAGTCTTGCTGTTTTTCATAGCTCAGGTTGTCAGAGTTTTGCAAAATCCTTTGACCAGAAAACAGGAACATATGCATATGATCTCATTCTTTTTAAAGTATGCTTTCAGCAGCCTATAGATTGTCCTTACATTAGCTTAGGGAAAAAAGTAATTACCACTGTGACTGGATGATGACTGACTTTTTTCTTTGATTATTATGCCATCAGAAAATGACGTGCTGGGGGCTGGGCGGTAGTGCAGTGGGTTGAGTCCACATGGTGCAAAGAGCAAGGACCACCATAAGGATTCTGGTTCGAGCCCCTGGCCCACCTCCTGCAGGGGGGTCGCTTCATAGGCAGTGAAGCAGGTCTGCAGGTATCCATATTTCTCTCCTGCTCTCTGTCTTCCTGTCCTCTCTATATTTCTCTCTGTCCTATCCAACAATGACAGCAGCAACAACAATAATAATAACAATAACAACAGTAAACAGCAAAAGGGAAAAAATAGCCTCCAGGAGCATTGGATTTGTAGTGGGGCACCGAGCCCCAGCAGTAACCCTGGAGGCAAAAAAGAAAAAAAAAATGATGTTCTGTCTTCAACTTTTGTAAGTGAAGATCATTTATTTGAAATGTTAAGAAGTCTAACCAAAAGAAGTTTTACTTTTCCATAGTAAGGAATCAGAATGCCAAGTTTCTCACCTGTGGGTTTAAATTCCCAGAATTCAAGTTGTCATCAGTAAAATATGCCTATTCTCTTCTTCCCAGTAGCAGATTAGTTTCAGATTGGTATGGTGGTGTTGACTGACATGCTCTTACTTTAACTGAGCATATGATAATTTGTGAGGTGTTCATTAATCCCCCAAAAGATTCAGGTGAAGTAAATGATGGTGCTTGTGTTTTACAAATAAGGATAGGAAGAGATCAGAAATCACCCATTGCCACAGTGGCTTTCATAGGATCTAGGTCTTAACATCTACATCTACATTTCAGTATAAGTTGAAATAGTGAAATTCTTAAATATATACTGTTCAAGCATCATTCATAAGTGATGAATGAGTATGATATTCTGTATTATCTAATTGCAAAATATTTCATTTTTCCAGCTGGGAATTTTATTCCTTTTTAAAATTTTTTTATTTTAAAGTTTATTTATTTATAAAATGGAAACACTGACAAGACCATACGATAAGAGTGGTACAATTCCTACCACCAGAGCTCTGTATCCCATCCCCTACCCTGATAGCTTTCCTATTCTTTAACCCTCTGGGAGTATGGACCAAGGGTCATTATGGTGGAAAGTCTGGCTTCTGTAATTGCTTCCCTGCTGAACATGGGCGTTGACAGGTCAATCCATACTCCCAACCTGTCTCTCTCTTTCCCTAGTGGGGCAGGGCTCTGAGGAAGCAGAACTCCAGGACACATTGGTGGGGTTGTCTGCCCAGGGAAGTCTGGTTGGCATCATGGTAGCATCTGGAACCTGGTGACTGAAAAAGCGCTAATATATAAAGCCATACAAATTGCTGATTAATCCTGAACCTAAGGGCTGGAATATTGCAGATGAAGATTGGGAGTCTCCGTTTTGGAAATAGCTAGTAGGTGTATTTTAGGTATATTCCACAGGGCCCATGACTTTACTAGTTTTTGCCTGAGCCTGATCTTTGATATGCAGGTGGACCCAAGTTACTGTCTGGGGAGATGATGTCATGGCTGGAAAAAGATCCAGAAAGCAGGATCAAGGAAGAGAGTAGCTCCCAAATATGGGAAAAATGTATAAATATTGTTGACTATATACCCCATCGATTTGATTTGGGGCCCTATTCAGCAGAGGAGACTATGTAACCCCCGTATCCCTGTAGGTCTGAGCTCACATTCTGTGGTCATCAGTAGGAACACTCCAGGCTGCACCAGTTTCAGGACCCATCTTCCTCAGGTGGTAGGTAAAGTATGTTATCCAACTCCCATTCAGGGATGGAACATTCTCTACCACTATTGATCCACATGGAGGGCAAGGTCCTATGGGGGCCCCCAAAGGCGTCCATTATGTTGTTCCTAATGGAGATGACCAGTGATAATGGCGAGAGGGATCTATTTAAGGTCTAGGCTCATAGCTGGGGATTTTTTTTTTTATGAGTATGTACACATTTCCTTGAATACTGTTTCAAAAAATCAGTATAATTTAGATCTCTACTGCTGCCTTTTTAGATACTATTTACCAATAGCTGCTTACTGTTTTTGGTTTGGTTGCTAGTTGCCACCAGGGTTATTGCTGGGGCTTGGTGCCTGTACCAAAAATTCACCATTCCTTTTTTTTTTTTTTAAATGTGTTATAATAGAGACAGAAAAATAGAAAGTGGGGGGGGGGGGGTGGAGAGAGAAATGGAGACTCCTGTTCCTTTTCACAGTCTGCTCCACTGCTTGTGAAACTACTCTCCCTCCCCCCCCCCCCCACACCTGGGATCCAGGAGCTCAAATTAGAGTCACTAAGCATAGTAACTTGTGTGCTTTGCTGGTTGCACTACCTCCTGGCTCCCTTAATAGATAACTGGAAAGCCTTAGCTTCTACTTCCAATTAACTCCCATAAAAAAAACAGTATTCATAATTTTCTTAAAATTAAAGTTAAAAATTATAATGATTTATTTTGAAGAAAGTTATTAGTTGGCACTTAAATTGAGTCATAGATAGTGAGTAGGTAGAGATAGTCTAACTTGGTGATTATTATGTACATCAGATACCTTTGCTTTGATTTGAACATTAGTTAATTTTTTATTCTTGATTTAACAGTGTTTTTCCAAAACTACAAGATTTCAGAGGTATGCTGTTAAATTTTAAAGATATATGATGTGGGTAGCGTAGTATAGACTCTTAAGAAAATAACAAGAATTTTTGTAGCCAGATATACTGGTATTAAGATTTTCTTCATGCAATTTGAATGCAAAAATGCCATCCCTGAATTCAAACTTTGAAAGGAAAGGTTCTTTGACCAGTCACAAAGATGTCCTCCTGATAAAATGCCATCCTGTCAAACAAGTAGGAAGTTTGGCAGTTTTTTTTCATTTGCCTATGCCATTGCTCCTTAGGGCATATGTATCTAACCTTCTCTTTTTACACATAAAGATCTATTGAAAGGAAAGTGGGAATTTCAGAACTGGGATGCTAATTTAGCTAAATTAACATAAAAACTGTTGAATTTAAATAGAAATTTAGTGTATAATTCCAAACTTTGTGTGTGTGTGTGTGTGTGTGTGTGTGTGTGTGTGTGTGTGTCCTTGACAAAGTAATTCAAATCCTGGCATTTCAGAATTAGATGGGATCTTAGAAATCATCTAATTTCATCTCTCACATGTAATAAAATTCCTTCTATAATATTCTTAACTGATAGTTAATTTTCTAGTTCTCCATCTTCCCTTGACATTTATCTTCTGTGGCGTCTACTCCTTTGTAGGTATATTAGTTTTTGCAGGTATTTGAGATCTGCTTTTGTGTGACTTCGTTATTTCCCCCCCTCCCTACCAGTTTGCTTCTTATTCTGGTATTTGAGAACAGCTACTAACCTTTCTTGTGCTTAGTGCCCTCAGACATTCCTCAGAAAACTTTTGATATCTTGTTCTACCCTTTCTTCTGGATATCAGTGACCTCTTTAAATGATAACATCAGGATATTACAGATGTTTCAATAGCAAAGAGACTATACTTTTACAATGGATACTTCTAGATAACCTGGTGTGTGTGTGTGTGTTAAGTGATATAATTTAAACCCCATGTAGTCTTAGTGTGACCTGCTGTGAAACAGCCTTTTTCATATACATTAAAATTTACTATAGGAATTTTCTAATAGAAATGTAGGAATAATAGTATCGTGAAGACCTTTGTTCTATCATTCAGATTGAACAGTTCTTTAGAGATAAAGTAGTAATACGGTGTTTTGTCCTAAATTCATCTATATCCAATTACTATCCAAATTTATATTGTACCTCTGAATAGATGGTCCAGATTTGTTTAGTTCCTGTTGCATTCTTCCAGGTATTGAAGAAATCACTTGAAACTTTATCCAACCTATATCTGAGAAACAGGTATTTTACATTATAGATGTGATTTTCCATTTCCCCTAACAGTTTAATAGGTGTCTCCAAAACATAAGCACATTTGTTCATAACCATCCCATTCTTTCACTCAGCATTAACAGAAATGGCCTAATTTCTTTGATCATCTTCATATTCAGATTTTCCTCAAGTATATTTTTTAACTATTTTTTGTTCAAGCTAGGATCCAGTTAGAGATCACATGGCTCACTTTACTAAAATGAACTCTCTAAATAAAATTCAAGCTTTACGTCAATAATAAGCATTTCAGGCATGTGGCTCTTTTATTCTTTGCACAACTGTTGAGATATGCCAATAAATAGTCTTTGTGTAAACACATGAACATGATGACATTACAGTCTTTTTTCTTTTCTTTCTTATTTTCTTCCTTTTTTTTTCTTTCGCAGCTCATTGATGAACTGGCTATTGGTGGTGCTAATGATCCTATCTGGGACCTATCACGCACAAGTCCTTTTTGTTAACACTACTGTTGTGCCATCTTTCTTTCTCAGTAGAACTTTACACGTAAAATAGTGGCTCATTCACTGGTTATAGTTTGCTGACCCCTGGCTAACTTACAACCTCAGTTTTCTGTGGAGGTTAGAAACCAACTGTTACTTGTTAGAGACTGTTACAACTTATGGGCACAACATTATCTCCATGTGTTAATATGACTTTTCTCAAGTTTTACATTAATTCACTCAGTAGCACTATCCAGCTATGATACTCAGCTACCTGTGAATTCATCAATAGTGGTAAATGCAGTTTAGCAAACATATGTTGCATGCTATGTACTTGACATAGTACACTGAATCCTTAATAGCACTTTGGGAGGTACAGTGGCATCACTACCAATTTGCAGAAGGGAAAATTGAAGGCTTAGAGAAAAGTTAGGCTGTTTACCAACTATCACATTAACAAAAGAAAAGAGGTCAATGTCTTCTTCTATAAGGTTTGGCTATACTGTGAAGCTGGTGTGAAGAAAACACCCTCTTTATAAATGCTAAGTTGCAACTTTTTTCATCTTGGTTACAGTTGTGTTGAGAGCTTGTCAACAGGAATCAGGAGTACCATGTCTTCCTAATCTGTTTTTGTATGGTAGTATAGAAGGAATATGTCTTGCTTTTAGAGAGAAAGAGAGGGAGGGAGAGGGAGAGGGAAAAATATCTATTTCTAGGAGACCATGTGGATATTGTTGAGTTTACAAATTAATATATCTGGTCTTCCCCTAGTTCTGCTACTTCTCAAATAATGAATGATAATTTTGTGGTTAAACCTTTGGGGCAGGTCACTCAGTACTTACAGATGCAACATGGATATATTTAAATTATAATTTCCTTTTATATTTAATTTTTATTTATTAGAAGTTGAGAGGGATGTGGGGGGAGATAGAAGAAGAGGAAGGGGGAGAGAGGGAGAGAAAGAGAGAGAGACCTGAGCATTGCTTTGCTGTTCATGAAGCTTCCGTAATCATTAGGCTTCCCCATGCAGGTAGGGATCAGGAGCTTGAAGTCAAGTCCTTGTACCTTGTAACATATGCACTCAGCCTAGTGCGCCATCACCCAGCACCTATAATTTGCTTCTCTATGTTCCTGAGCGTATTTCATTTTACTCTTTTGACTTTGAATTGGATTTTAATGTATTTGCTTTGTTTTAATGACTAATCTTTCATAGTGTGGGACTGTTTTATTTATTTTAAACTTCTTTATTGGGGGATTAATGTCTTACATTCCACAGTAAATACAGTAGTTTGTACATGCATAACATTTCCCAGTTTTCCATATAACAATACAATCCCCACTAGGTCATCCTTCTTGGACCTGCATTCCCCCCCCCCCCCCAATTTATTTATTTTAGTGAGAAAGACCAAAGTGCTACTCAGGTCTGGCTTACGGTGGTGTTGGAGACTGAACCTGGGACCTCAGAGACATAGAAGTTCCCCCCCCCCCCCCCAACTATTATTACTCTGTTTCCTCAGCCCATTGTAGAAGATTTTAAATGGAGTAGTCTTGGGTGCACTTTGTTTTTAAAGACTGGAGATGGCACTGTTCTCCATGTGCTGCCTTAAGGTTGCCATTGTGATTGTTACTGAAATAAAGTTTTGTGAGTTACAACTAGCATGTCAAAACACAGACAATATCTTGTTGCCCATAAAAGCCATTTAGTGAGAGAGAAGCTGCCTTAGTTTCTATAATATATTCTAATAAAAAATCTTAAAATATATTTTCTGAAGTTTTAGAACAAGAAGTCTTGAACATTGTTATCTGAAGGAAATATTTTTCAAACCTCTGCTAGGCAAAACACCTATAAGACTATGTTTTGCATCTTAAGCCTTGGGAGTTGGAAAATTACTGACAATCATGTTTATATAAACAGTGTATATTATACAACTATATAATTTTATTAAGTGGCGATCCAGGAGGTGGCGCTATGGTTGTACTCCTGACTTGCAAGCTTGAGGTCCTGAGTTTGATTTTAGGTATTGCATTGGAAATGCCAGAGTGCAGCTCTAGCATTTATCTTGCAATATATTTTTCTTTCTTTCCTTCACTGCCCACTTTCATCTCACAAAATAGTAAAATTAATCTTAAAAAAACAAAACCAAAAAGTGACCTGGGTTGTGTTTGAGTTCTGCTACAGTATATCTGAGTGATACTGTTTGTCTTACTGTGTGTGTGTGTGTGTGTGTGTGTGTGTGTGTGTGTGTGTGTGTGTGTGTGTGTCTCCCTAATGAATAAATCTTTTTTGGGGAAAAAAATCTAAACCCTACAAAACAAAAGGAAAAAAATATTAAAGTCACTGTGGTGCCAGTTCTGAACAGAATGATTAGCAGTCATAAAGTTTTTAGGTATATCCATAAGTACGTGAACCAAAATTAACTTTTACTGTTTTTCCACATTTTCAATTAGTTGAATACATATTTCTAGATTATTGCCAAGGAAAACATTTTATGCCAAATTGTAAGATGTTGGTTTACTAGTATTTGCACTAACACTATCTCCTACTTGCTGAGAGTTAGGTAGTGAACTTAAGTCATATTCCTAAAGTTTTTATTTAGGAATATTTCTAAGTTTTAAAAAATGTCAAAGAAATGCAAATGTAAATATTGTTTGAAAGAAAAGTTAATATATTCTATACCCAGCTTCATACTCACAGGATGCACAGAGGGGAAAAGTTCAAAACTGAAGTATTAATAATCTAATTTATTTTCCATTAAAAGAAATTGCAAAAAATAGATCAGGCAAAAAATTTGATAGGGTCAAATAATTACTGATATTTTGTCTTTTGAAGAACCTTAAAAAATAGAAAAAACATTCAGCAAGACTGATGGGAGAGAAGGGAAATAGGATAATACTTTAACATTAACAAAAAGTAGATGATACCTTAAGTAAAAAAGTGAGTATGTTATAACAGTCATTTCTTTTTTTATTTTTATTTTTTTTTAATATTTATTTTATTTATTTATTTCCTTTTGTTGCCCTTGTTGTTTTATTGTTGTAGTTATTATTGTTGTTGTAGTTGTTGGATAGGACAGAGAGAAATGGAGAGAGGAGGGGAAGTCAGGGAGGAGGAGAGAAAGATAGACACCTGCAGACCTGCTTCCCCGCCTGTGAAGCGACTCAACTGCAGGTGGGGAGCTGGGGTTCGAACCAGATCCTTATGCCGGTCCTTGTGCTTTGCGCCACCTGCGCTTAACCCGCTGCACTACAGCCTGACTCCCTTCTTTTTTTATTTTTTAATTTTATTTATAAAAAGGAAACACTGACAAAAACCACAGGATAAGAGGGATGCAACTTTACACACAATTCCCACCACCATAACTCAATGTCCTCTCCCCTCCCCTGATAGCTTTCCTATTCTTTATCCCTCTGGGAGTATGGACCCAGGGTCATTATGGGTGCAGAAGGTGGAAGGTCTGGCTTCTGTAATTGCTTCCTCCCTGAACCTGGGCATTGACAGGTCGTATCCGTACTCCCAGCCTTTCTCCCTCCCTAGTGGGGCAGGCCTCTGAGGACACATTGGTGTGGGGCTTGTCTGACCAGGGAAGTCTGGTTGACGTCATGTTAGCATCTGGAACCTGGTGGCTGAAAAAAAAAGTTATGGCTGAGCTCGCATTCTGTGATCGTGAATAAGAATGTTCCAAGTTGGCCCAGTTTCAGGACCCATCTTCCTCAGGTGGAAGATGGAGTATGTTATTCAGCCTCCCTTCAGAGGATGGAACATTCTCTACTGTTGTTGACCCACAACAACAAGGTCCACACAACAGTGATCTCTCTAGAAGAACACTGATAAGGGACCCCATGGTGCCCACATGCAAGGATACATATGGGTTCAAGTACCTGGTCCCCACTTGCAGGAGGATAGCTTCACAAGTGGCGAAGCAGTGCTGCAGGTATCTCGTTGTGTCTACTTCTGTATCCCCTTCACTCTTCAACTTGTCTCTGTCCTGTGAGATAAAATTTAAAAAGAAAGAATGAGAAAGGATATGCCAATAAATTTCAAAAATTAGAAATAAATATTTCCTAGGACATTTTAATTCAGGAAAACTGACTGGAGAAAAGAGCTTTTGGTTGACTTAATGTTTTAAAATTTTGATTTAGTCTTTTGAAATCTGCAAAGTGAACAAGAATCAGATGAGATCTTCTGAATCATCTCCATATTAAAAAGAAAATAGGACAGAATCTGCTCTAGCTTGTCTGAGCTGACTATACCGCCTGATATTCAAACCAGATAAAGATGATCAAAGAAAGGAATGTTATAGACTAATTCTGTTAGGTAAGAGAAATGAGTATAATGAGTATATGTAATATCTGTGAGACCATTGGAATACCACAAAGTAGAGATTTCCTTTGAAGAGAAGGGATGAGAACTAATTTGGCAGAAGTGCGTGGAACATAGACATCAGTTACATTGCAATATTTGGGACTTTTTTTTAAAAAAAATTGTTATAGTGGGGGGACCAACAGAGTGTAACTCAGGTATACATATGCTG
Organism: Erinaceus europaeus; assembly: GCF_950295315.1. NCBI lineage: Eukaryota > Metazoa > Chordata > Mammalia > Eulipotyphla > Erinaceidae > Erinaceus > Erinaceus europaeus. Next base: position 117,277,812 of record NC_080165.1, on the reverse strand, counting down.
GGGATATAACCAGGAGCCTCAGTCATACAAGTACTGTGCTCTGCCAGTTGAATCATCTCCTCAGCCACAATATTCAGTTTATTTAAATCGAATTACTTATGTTCTTTCTCTTATGAAAGTGCCAGAGACTAGACCCCCATGCCAACATGTGTGGTGCTGTGATTGAGCTTAGCCTCTCACACATGCAAACCCGCTGCTCTACCTCGGTTCAGTCACAGTTCAGTGGCCACCTCCCCAGATGTTACTTAAGTGTTTTTAATCTCACCCCTCTTTATATCATAAAGGTTCACACTATGATGATAGCAGGCTTAACAGCTTTGTGACTTTAAATGTTAATTTAGCCTACTTAATTTTTGTGTAGTTGCTTAAATACATTCCTCTTAGACTATACTAGCAAAGTATAAAAATTACTTATAGCAACATGAAAAATAATGAAATATACTGTATATGTATATTCATGTATATTGCTTTAAAGAACTTGTAGAGGGGTCTGGGCAGTGTGGCTCACTCAGTTAAATACTATGCACAAAGACCCAGTGAAAGACATAAGCAGTGAAGCAGATCCTTAGGTATCTGTCTTTCTCTGTCTCCTCCCCTCTCAATTTCTCTCTGTCCTATGGAACAAAATTGAAAAAAAAAAAAAAAAGAAGAAGAAGAAGAAAGAAAGAGAGAAAGAAAAGAAAAGGCCACCAGGAGCAGTGGGTTCATAGTGCTGGCATTGAGCCCCACAATAACCCTGAAAGCAATAAAAAACAAAATTCAACTTAAAAAAAAAAATCTTGTAGAGAAGGAAAGGAAAATAACAGTTCTTTTGCCTTACAGCAGTTAATTTCTACCATCTTTCTGTAGCAGGCTTAAACAAAACTATTTAATCTTGGCAATAGTTTCAACCTTTTTAGTCACTTTTAGGGAGGTAACTCATCTTTAATGCTGAAGGCAAAGGTTATTTGTGGATATTTTTTTAAAAAATATATTTATTCATTCCCTTTTGTTGTCCTTGCTGTTTTATTGTTGTAGTTATTATTGTTATTAATGTCGTTGTTGGATAGGACAGAGAGAAATGGAGAAAGAAGGGAAAGACAGAGAGGGGGAGAGAAAGATTGACACCTGCAGACCTGCTTCACTGCCTTTGAAGTGACTCCCCTGCAGGTGGGGCCTCAAACCAGGTTCCTTACGCCGGTCCTTCTGCTTTGCGCTTAACCCGCTGCGCTACCGCCTGACTACCGGGGATGTCTTTTTTATTAGTGATTAAATCATCATTTTATATCTGTTCATAGGAGACTGTAACCTCCCAAGTCCCTGTCAGTCTGTGCTCACAGTCCATAGTCACAGCTAGGAACATCCTAGGCTGCACTCATTTCAGGACTAGTCTTTTCTTGAGTGGTAGAGTAGGCTTACCCAGCCTCCCTTTGGAGAGTGAGGCAGTCTCTACCATTACTACTCTACAGTGAGGGCAAGGTCCTGCAAAGCCCTACAAGAGGGCTTATGATGATATTCCTGTTGGAAGTGACCAGTGGTGGTGGAAAGAGGGATCTATTAGAGATCAAGGCCTATCATGTCTATGTTGGAATCAATCCAAGGATTCCCTGACTAGAGCCCAGATGATGGGGTGGTCTTGTACTGACCAAAAAGGCTATCATCTTGCCCTTACTGGGGATGCCTTCTTCACTCATTTATAAACTTAACTATACTTAACTAGAAGGGTTGCTAAGTTATAAGATGTCCTGTAGAAAATCTGTTTCACTGATAGGCTTCTGATTATCTTATCTACAATGCTTTAACATGTTGAATTTTATTAATACTCAGTACTATTGTCTCTTTATATAAGATAGGTAAATTTATGTATTACTGTTTAAAAATATTTAAAGATTGGGGCCAGGTGGTGGTGCACCTGTTGAGTGCACATGTTACAATGCGCAAGGACCTGAGTTCAACCCCCTAGTCCCCACCTGCAGGGGGAAAGCTTTGTGAGCAGTGAAGCAGTGTTACAGGTATCTCTTTTTCATACTAAAACCTTGAGTTAAACTGTGTAAAGCAATAGTGTTTTTCTGGGACTTCTTGAGAGGTTACTTTCCTAAAATGTGAAAACTCTGTAATAAGCTTATGATGAACTATGCTCATGGCCTCACTATTGGAATTCAAGTTGTGAATTATAGAAATAGTCATCATTTTTGAATTAATTTGAAGATCTTTCCATTCATGGAGATTTCCTTTACTCTTCTTGACTTGTTTTCACTCTTTGTGTTGTTTACATATTCTCCTCTTATATATTTTAATAATAATCAGAATAGTAGATCTGAGTCAAATTGTTTTGAAAGTCTGTGTGAAACAATACATTTAACATAGTTTCTCCATACATATTTTTACTTACTTAGTGCATTCTATAGCCTATTTTTGACATATGTTTAGTTAACATTAGGTTTGGCTGCATATAACAAAATTTGAACACATGTGAGAGTTTTAATAAAAATTTATATCTTGCATACATGAGATCTGGAATTAGAGAAGGCATGGGTATCAGAGACTCTGGACTTCCTCAGTTGTGCTGTTCATCAGCCCTGTGCTGTTCATCAGCCCTTATCTCATAGTTGCATGGTCCCAAATGGCTATTAGAGCTCTGGTCCTCACTTCTAAATGCTAGTTAGCAAGAATAAAGAAAGGCAGTAAGGAAAAAGGGGTCTTTGATGTACTAGTTTGATTCCTCAGAGCAGACTTCCTAAAAGCTCTACAAACCATTTCACTTTAGATCTCCTTGACTAGAACAAAACCATATGGCTTCTTGGCCATATATGTTGACAGGGTGCCTGAAAGGTAGTGTACTATCCTGTACTCACACTGTCCTCCCATTCTTGGTTATGCTTTTATTCTGTGGTTTCAGTTACTCAGTCAATTGAGGTCCAGTAATACTACATTCAGTGTGATTATTTTGACAGAAATCACAGTCACAAGTTATAATATTTTTGTTTGCTTGGTTATTGTTGTCAGTGTCTTACTGTGTTGATTTATAAGTTAAACTTTACCATAGATACATATGTATAGAGGAAAAAACATGGTATAAATAGGGTTGGGTACTATCTTCAGTTTTAGGCGACCACCAGGAGTCTTTAGAGTGTATCAATTGAGCATGAGTAGAGTGTCTTTAGTTATATTCCTGTTACAATATGCTCAGGTAGATATCTGGGTGTTGTTGATTGTGAAGTATGAATAGAATAAGTTTATCACATCTTATTGAGAAAAATACCAGAAAATCTGGTGGTGATCAGGTGAGTTAATATCCAATGGCATTGTAATCATGAGAAGTGAATTTGAAAAATCTCTACTGTGTTTTTTTATTTGAACTGATTTTGTCCATAATTATTGTCATTTTTTGGTGTTATTTCCCAGTGGTATGTGGTATTTTTCATACATTTTTGTATTGTTCTCATAGCACTGTGTATGTAGTAGATACACTTCCATCATATGCTGAGTAGACCAAGGAACAAATATACTGCATACCTTGTCTAAGTTCTTAAAACTGATGAGTTCAGGTCAAACATTGAGTCTGCTGCTTAGGTATCAGTAACTGTCTTCTGCTTATAACCTTTCTACCTACATACACATCAGGCCTCACATAAAAAATTGCTGTGTGTATTCAAACATGCACAGAGACCATAAAAACAAAAAGATATGTAAATAAAAGTGAATATGAGTGAGAAAATATAATAGAATTGAGTTACAGTTAACATACTAAATTGAGTGGTTTGTGTTCCAGTAGAGAAACTAGAATTCTTAATCCATGTCATAACTGTGTTCTATGAAGTTTTTTGGCATCTTCATAGTTTCAGTCATAGAATAGCTTGAATCTTTCTAAAGAGAGTTAATTTTTATGTTATGACTACAAAGAAATTTAAGGGTAGTTATGATACTATTATTGTCTCTTTGTGGGCTAGGTTAAGATGAATTACCATTATTTTTTTATAAGATACTGAACTCTAGTCAAAGAATATTTTAACTGGATATGAATAACATACTTATTTAAAAGTATGATTTGCTTTTTTGCTTGTATAAATGTTCTTATCATAGTATGAATACTTACTCAGGGACATTGTGAACTTGATAAAAATGTATCTGCAGTTTGTTAAAGTTCCTCTCTATATACCTTTGTTGCTGTGCTCCTTGAGAACAAAAGACTCCTTAGGGCCAGGTGGTGGCACACCTAGTTGAGCTCACAGGTTACAGTGTGCACTGCAGGGGGAAAGCTTCATGAGTGGTAAAGCAGTGCTGGAGGTGTCTCTCTGTCTCTCTCCCTCTCTGTCACCCCCTTCCTTCTCAATTTCTGACTATCTCTATCCAATAAATAAATATAATTAAAACAACAACAACAAAACACTTCATCATATTCAGTTTTCCCCCAGTGTCCTGCATCCTTTGAAAGTGTTCACTAAATGAATACTGAATGAGTAAATGGTAGAAGTTGGTTGAGAAAAGTTTGTTGTTATAATTGATACTTCTGCCTCTTTAAACTTAAGTTACTTCAACTAGATTAAAAATAGTTCTTTTTTTATAGCTCTTGTGAGTTGTACAAAGTGTATTATAATACCATTAACATTTGGACACTGGGACCACAAAGTCCAACTATTGAAATGAGCATTTGGAGAATTGCCATAACTGATACACCTGGAGCATGACAGCTGTAAAGACAAATAACTTGAGATAAATTTGGCAAGCTCTTGACATATAAAAGTTACTTATTAATTTTAAGGAAAGACAAGGCCTGATTTTGAAAGACCTTATAGGACATTATCCTTTTTTATGTTCTTTTTTATTTTCTTGGATAGAAAAGGAGAGAAGTTGGGAGGAGGGTAGGAAGAAAGATGAGTGGCTGAGCAAGTTGTGGTATATATACACAGTGGAATACTACTCAGCTATTAAAAACAGTGACTTCACCGTTTAGTGACTTCAGCGTTTTCAGCCGATCTTAGATGGAGCTTGAAAAAATTATGTTAAGTGAAATAAGTTAGAAACAGAAGGATGAATATGGGATGATCTCACTCTCAGGCAGAAGTTGAAAAAACAAGATCAGAAGACAAAACCTAAGTAGAATCTGAACTGGAGTTGATGTATTGCACCAACTGGGGTGGGTGGGGGCGTAGAATACAGGTCCAAAAAGGATGACAGAGGACCTAGTGGGGGTTGTATTGTTATATGGAAAACTGGGAAATGTTCTGCATGTACAAACTGTTGTATTTACTGTGGAATGTAAAACATTAATCACCCAATAAAGAAATTAAAAAAAAAAAAAGAGAGAGAGACACCTGCAGCTGGAGACCAGGGGCTTGAACCAAAGTCCTTGTGTATGATAACTTGTACACTCAACCAGGTGCGCCACCACCCAGCCCCAGAACATTATCTTTTTTTGAAATAATGTAGTAGGGGAACGAATGAATATAATCTGATGTAATCCATATTTGGAAAATTAATGCAGATTCATTTCTTACATTTGAACATCCAAGATTGTTTGTAAAAAATAACACTTCACATTTAATTACTTTATTTTGTTTTATTTCTCAGGATGTGATCTTCGTGGTGGGAAGCTAAGTTTTTAAATCTACCCCAATGGATGCAGACAGTGATGTTGCATTGGACATTCTAATTACAAATGTAGTCTGTGTTTTTAGAACAAGATGCCATTTGAACTTAAGAAAGATTGCTTTGGAAGGAGCAAATGTAATTTACAAGCGTGATGTTGGAGTAAGTATCTGAATTTTGGTATGTATTTTAAATAGCCCAATTTCATAGTGCTGCAAATTCTATACAAAAATGTATTCATTCTGCAGAGAGCTTATCATCATGTGTTTATGCTGAATGCAACACCGAGCCAATAAAAGTGATCCCTTCTCTCCATCTGTGCCAGTTTTTAGAGATGTCAGAACTCACTGGCTACTGAACATTTATTATTGCACTCTCACTGTGAACTGACAGGGATACTTATACTTCATGTATACTTATTTAAGTGTAGTTCTGTTTAAACAGTACCCATCAAAATACATGTGTGAACATATATTAGTGTTTTGTTATACCCTTCTTGAATTTGTTGGTATTTTGTGTTAACAAGTTAATGAAAATAATGTGATTCATACCCTAATCTAGACATTTTAAATATTACCTTATGTTAAGTCTTTGATATTTAAAAGTTGATTACTTATACTTGTTTTTGTTTATCAGCGAGAGAGAGGGAACTTAGAGCATCATTCTGACATACGTGATGCCAAAAGTAAGACTTAAGAACCCCATACTTTCAAGCCCAGAGTTCTGACTACTGTGCTACCTACCTGATGGGCCACATAATTAGCTTTTAGTCTTCATGTTTTCCAGGTAACATCATAAATGTTGGTAGTTTTTCATTTGATTTTTGTAAAACAAAGAATTGATGAGAGGCTTGGCACTGGTTTGCCTGGTTGAACACACACATGACCATATGCAAGGACCTAGGGGTTCAAGCTCCCACTCCCCACCTGTAGGAGGAAACTTTCACAAGCAGTGAAGCTGGTCTACATGTGTCTGTCTGTCTTTCTCTCCCTTTTTGTCTTCCCCTCTCTCAGTTTGTCTCTCATATAAAATTAAATAGAAGGGAAAAATTAAAAAGGCAGAAATGGCTGCCAGGTGGAATGAATTTGTAGTGTCCAGTACCGAGCCCCAGAGATGACTCTGGTGGCAATAAGAATGCAGAAACAAGAATCATGAGTGTGTGTTATATTATCACAAAGATTAAGAATATGTATACTTTTTTTTAAGTCCTGAAAATCAGATACTAGTATGCCTAGGTGACATTATTGTTAGTTCTTAGGACTGGAAATGTAAAGATGAGCTCTATCAGAAATGTCATTGACCTACAGTAAAATATTTTTTTAAGCTCATCAATAGTGACTTCTTTATTAAAAATAAATAAATGTGTTAAAAATGTAGAGAGGAAAATGCCCGCTGTAACTGTGGAACTTCCCTTAGCATTGCCATTGGACTGAGAACTTTGTTTGCTTCTGTCAGGAGGGTTATCACTGGGACTCAGTGCCAGCTCTACGAATCCTTCACTCCGCACGACCTTCTCCTCCCCTTTTTTATCTTATTTTATTATATTTTTATTTGATAAGACAGAAAGAAATTGAGAAGGGGAGAAGAGAGAGAATGAGGCATACCTGCATCGTTGCTTCACTGCTTGCAAAGCTTCCCTACTGTAGCTAGGGACCAGGGCCTATCAGTGCCCAGCCTCAAACTTATTTTTCTTAGAAGGTTCACAAAAAAACCTGAATTGATGGGCATACAGATGATGAAGACGATTAGATGTAGAGTGATCTTAGTCCAGTGCTTCTCAGTCATCTGTGTATGAAATTTTATAATGCATTTTAGCTGAAGTTTTATTTTTAGATCTTTGTTAAATTTTGTCTTTTCTGTTTTAATAGCTTCTAGTTTGAAATTATGGCATATCCCAAAAGGGAAGAACTCCGAATATACCAAGAAGATGTTAATGTTTAAGGAGACATGTCTGGTTCTCTTAGATACCATATTATTCAATAAATGTCTTTCTTACATATTGTGGGCATATAATATTTCTTTTTTTTTTCTTTTTTTCTTTCTTTTTTTTTTTTAATACCAGAACACTGTTCAACTCTGGCTTATGGTGGTGTGGGGGATTGAACCTGGGACTTCAAAGCCTCAGCCATAAGAGTCTGCATAACCATTATGCAATCTACCCTCTGCCCATAATATTTCTATACATGAGTCATTACAGTGAAAATTTAAATTTGCATATTATCATTGACCTTAGACTCAGCTTATTTGTATTCACTCTGTCTTCAATTTCATTACAATCCAACATTTCTCCTACATTCAGGATTTGCATATTGAAGTTGACTTTGTAATTAAGATATCTCTAAGATGTAGTACAAAGTAGTAATGGACACCATAAGGCAGGATTAAATATAGTTAGGAATCAGAGAGTGATGGAGAGGCAGGGGTAGATAGCATAATGCTTATGCAAAGAGACTCCCATGCCTGAGGCTCCAAAATCTCATGTTCAATCCCTCGCACCACCATAAGCCAGAGCTGAGCAGTGCTCTGTTTGAAGGAAAGAGAAAGAGAGAGAGAAAGAAAAGGAAGGAAGAAAGGGAGAGAGAGAGAGAGATGGAGGAGTCTTAGTAAATGGTCGGGAAGGGCCTCTCTGGAGGTGATGTCTGGTGAGAAAACTGGGTCATGTGAAAATACTGAGGGTAGCAGAGGAAAATACTTCAAGCTTCTGAGGTAAGAACATTTCGGTCTGTTTGAGAGCCAAATATTAGCTACGTGACCAGAATAGAATGAGAGTCAAAATGTTGACATAATTTTATGTTTTATAGTACATTGGTCTCAAGTATATATAATGAGAGGTCTACATAGGCCTGTTATTTAATTTTTGTCTTTTGTCATTGGGGCTTCATTGCTCTAGTCCAACTTTTTCAAATAAGGAGAGAGAGAGGCAGAGGGAAGTAGGCCAAGGTACTATACCAAAGCTTCCTCCAGTGTGGTGGGTGCCAGGTGTGCACTTGCTCACGCCTCGCTTATACTTGAGTCATGCATATGACAAAGTAGGCACGCTGTCCAGGTGAGCTCTCTTGCCAGTCCAGACCTTTTTAATTAAATAATTGAGGGGAGGGAGATGCTACTAGATTCTTTATGATCAGTACAGTAGTTGATTTTAGTCTGACAAGTTATTTCGATCTTGATGAACTTGGGGTAGTATTTAATCAATAAAATGACCACATAGGATAGGTAGAAACAACACAGAGGAAACAAGTACAGACAAGTAGAACTTGGGCTGCATTTGGTGTATGGCACCAAAGTAAAAGGCATTGGGGTGGGCATTTAGCCCCTGGAATATGATGGCAGAAGAGGAACTGGGGTGGGGGGAGTAGGTTGTTATGTGGAAAACCGAGAAATGTCACACATGTACAGACTACTGTATGTTACTGTCGACTATAAAGCATCAATACCCCAATAAAGAAAGAAAAAAAAAGTAAAGCAGTGGAGAAAAAATAAGGATAGAAACTTGTGAAATGCTTATTATGTAATCAGGCTTTTGTTTATTTGTTTTTGTTTATTGGTTTTCATTTGCAGAAAGTATTAATGAAGCTTAGAAAACCTAGAATTACAGCTACAATTTGGTCCTCAGGAAAAATTATTTGCACTGGAGCAACAAGGTAAATATTACTTGTAATTTTAATCACTTTTTAATTTTCCTCTTGGAAAAGACATTTTCCAAACTGCACAACAAATTATATGCTCAGGTTGTCGTGTTCTTAAGCATAAAAGGCATTTCCTGTATAATTGATAATGTTTTTCTTTCCTTAATATCACAGTGAAGAAGAAGCTAAATTTGGTGCCAGACGTTTAGCCCGCTGTCTACAGAAACTAGGTTTCCAGGTAACAATAAGCGAAAATGTCCAAATTGCAGATATTCTAGAGTTAATTTTTGTAAAAGTTAAAAATATTTTTATTTAATAACCCAAAAAATGGCCACAAAAACTTCCCTTTCCTAAGATTTCATGCTGTATCATTACAAAAAAAAAAAAAAAAAGAAAAAAAAAGAGGAAGAAGAAGACAAAAGAAAGGAAGAAAGAAAGAAATTGTATTTGTAGATTAGTTGGGTCACTTGCAAATGATGAGTAAATGAAGAGACAAAATAAGCTGTGGTCCTTGAAGAGTTGGGTCTTTGCCACTTTGGGATTTTGATAGTAATGGGAAGTTGTGTTTCTGTTGGATGGCTCCTGAGAGATAAGAGAGGCTAGAAAAGCATTAAAATGCATATGTGGTGGTGGTAGTAGTTTTGGTAGTTGCTAAGTGTGACAATGTACACTCATAATTGATGGTGGTGTCACTATATACAATTCTGTGATTTTCTACAACTGCCTTACATAGATGAGTTGGAAGATAGTTACTTCATCCAGAATTGTGGTTTCACTAGGAATGTTTGCAAAGATAAAGCTGTTTAAGAGATTTGCAGGAATAGTCATAAGTCATTAATGTTTAAAGGGCATTAATTTCAACTTTGGGGTCTCTTTTCTTAGCATAGCATTTGAAATACTAAGTCCCAGTTAGTTAAAAACACAGCTGAATCATTCTGTCCCTCTTCAAAAAATCAAAAGAATGAAAGAGGGGAGGGGGAAGGAAGGGATATCTAACTAAATTCACAGAACTGTCATTTTATTTTATTTCACATAAGAAAAAGCTTTACCTTTGGAGATGTGTACACTTGCTTTTAATTGGTTTCTAAGTGACAACTTCTCTGTTCTTACTCTTGAGAAGAACTTCAAAAAATTTTTTTCTTGGGGCTGGTGTCGCACCTGATTGAGCGCAACTTGCCCTTACAATGCACAAGGACCCAGGTTCGAGCCCCCGGTCCCTACCTACAGAGGGAAAGCTTTACAAGTGGTGAAGCAGGGCTGCAGGTATCTCTCTGTCTCTCTTTCTATCTCCCCCATCCCTCTCGATTTTTTACTATCTCTATCAAATAAATAAAGATAATTAAAACATGTAAATTTTTTCCTTTTTTAAAATTTTGTTAATACTTATTTTCCATTTTTGCCCTTTTTTATTGTTGTTGTGGTTATTGTTGTTATTGATGTCATTGTTGTTAGACAGGACAGAGAGAAATGGAGAAAGGAGGGGAAGACAGAGGGGGAGAAGCGACTCCCCTGCAGGTGGGGAGCCAAGGGGTTCGAACTGGGATCCTTCCATGGGTCCTTGTACTTCGCACCACGTGGGCTTAACCCGCTGTGCTACGGCCCAACTCCCCCAAATTTTTTTCTTTATGGTTCTTGATATTATTCCAATAGTTTAAATATTTTATTTAGCCTATTATAGAAAAACTAAACTAAGATTTAAAAAAAAACCTAAATGTTAACTGTTGAATGTAAAACATTAATTCCCCAATAAAGAAATTTAAAAAAAAACCTAAATGTAGTGTTTTAATTTTGCTAATATCTTGTTTATTTCTTTAAAAAAATTTTTTTTATTCATTTATAATTGGATAGAGATAGAGAGAAATTGAGAGGGGTGGGGAAGACAGAGAAAGAGACAGACACCTGCAGCCCTGCTTCACCACTTGTGAAGCTTTCTCCCTGCAAGTGGGGACCAGGGGCTTGAACCTGGGTCCTTGCACACTGTAATGTGAGTGCTTAACCAGGTGTGCCACTTCCTGGCCCCCTCTTGTTTTATTTCTTAATGACATTTGAGTCCTCTCTTTTAATTGTAACATTAAGGATTCATTGATAACTTAAAATATTAATACATGCTTAAGATATTAATGTTTTATCTTTGTATTAACAATTTAACTGATTTGCAAGATTATAAGATAATAGGGGTATAATTCCACACTACTACCACCACCAAAGTGTGTGTTCCCCTCCCTTATACCCCCAACAATAGCCGCCAAAAGTCTCCCAAGACCCTAGCTATGGGTTGACTATATATTTTTTCTTTTTTTAAAGTTTGTATGTTTCAGTCCTGTATATTACATTTATGAGTGAAACTATCTATTGACCTTCCTTTTTCCTCTTCTCTGTCAGATAAATGAAACACAGCATCTGACTTACTCAGGTGTTTTCCAGAATCTCTTCCTTCTCAGTGATGGCACAAAAACAAAAGTTTCTAGTCACAAAAGTCCCAGGTCCCAGTGGAACTGGGATTCAGAGCCCTGTGGTAATCGTTTCTGAATATTTCTCCCCCTGGGAGTAGGGACCAAAATTCTTTGGGGGGTGCAGAAGGAAGGAGTACTGACTTCTATAATTGCTTTTCTGCTGGACATGGATATTGGCCCATCGATCCATACTCCCAGTCTGTCTCAAGATATTCAGTGTTTTTACAGATACATACACCAGGGAGATGAGACATTGTACCCATATGACAACACCTGTACTTCAAACGATGAACCTCCACCCCCTCATAAAGTGGTTTAGAAAAAAAAAAAAAAAAGGTGTTTCTGGTTTTTTAAGATTGAAATTAATTGTGGAGGATTGTCCTGATAAACAGACTTTTATTGTTTCAGAACAAGTAACTGAATTTTACTTCTTTCCTAAAGGTAATATTTACAGATTATAAGGTTGTTAATGTTTTGGCAGTGTGTAACATGCCATTTGAAATCCGTTTGCCAGAATTCACAAAGAACAATAGACCTCATGCCAGGTAGGTCTTTGAGGAATCACAATAACTTTAGATTTGAGAATACTTGTCCGATCATATGTGGGTATATGGCTTATTTTATTTATTTTTGGTGTAGTTATGAACCTGAACTTCATCCTGCTGTGTGCTATCGGATAAAATCTCTAAGAGCTACATTACAGATTTTTTCAACAGGAAGTATCACAGTAACAGGTATTTTTTGTTTATGTATTTATATATATTGATTTATTTTTTCTTTGTGATTGATAGTATGTTATGAGATTGTAAGAGTACAGTGTATAGAGTTCTACACGACATCCATAACCAAAGTTCTGTATCCCCACTTCCCACATTCCCAGTGATAACCACTGTAGTTCTCTCAAGTATTAGAAACAGTTTGCTTGCTTCTGGTTGTGTTTGTTTGTTTGTTTGTTTTTTGCCAGTTCATGTATATCAGATCTCTAGATTCCACATAGGAGTGGAACCATCTGGTAGTTGTCTTTCATCTTTTTACTTACTTGACTAAGCATAGTTACCTCCAGTTCCATTCATTTTGTCCCAAAGGACACAATATCATCTTTTTTTGATTGCAGAGTAATATTCCATGGAATATATACCCCATAACTTCTTTAGCCAGTCTTCTGTTGATGAGTATTTAGGCTTCATTCACTCTTTGGCTACTAAGTTTTTTGAAAATTTTTTTTAATTTAATATTTATTCCCTTTTGTTGCCCTTGTTGTTTTATTGTTGTAGTTATTACTGTTGTTGTTGTTATTGATGATGTTGTTGGATAGGACAGAGAGAAATGGAGAGAGGGGGAGAGAAAGATAGACACCTGCAGACCTGCTTCACCACCTGTGAAGTGACTCACCTGCAGGTGGGAAGCCGGGGGCTCAAACCGGAATCCTTATGCCAGTCTGTACTTTTAGCGCCACATGCGCTTAACCTGCTGTGCTACCGCCCATCTCCCAGTTTTTGAAATTTTAAGACAGGTCTACTTTTTTTTTTCTTTTTTGGGATTAATGGTTTAAAGTTAACAGTAAAATATAGTAGTTTGTATATGTGTAACATGTCTCAGTTTTCTACATAACAATTCAACCCTCTCTTAAGTCCTTCTCTGCCATCGTGTTCCAGGACCTGAACCATCTCCACCTACCCCAGAGTCTTTTGCTTTGGTTCAGTATACCAACTCTAGTCCAAGTTCTGCTTTGTGTTTTCCCTTCTGTTCTTATTTTTCAACTTCTGCCCATGAGTGAGATCATTCCATATTCACCCTCTCTTTCTGACTTCTCTCACTTAACATGATTCCTTCAAGCTCCGTCCAAGATGAGGTGAAGAAGGTGAATTCACTGTTTTTAACAGCTGAGTAGTATTCCATTGTTGTTGTTGGTGTGTGTGTGTGTGTGTGTGTGTGTGTGTGTGTGTGTGTGTGTATCACACCGTACTCAGGCACTCCTGTAGTTTGACACCTAGGTTATTTCCTGGTTTTGGCTATTACAAATTGTGCTGCTATGAACATAGGTATGCACAAATCAGTTTTTGGATGGGCATTTGTTTCCTTAGGATGTACCTAGGAGAGGAATTGCAGGGTCATAGGGTAGATCCACTTCTAGCCTTCTGAGAGTTCTCCAGACTGCTCTCCACAGGGGTTAGACCAATTTACAATTCCACCGCAGTGCAGGAGGGTTTCTTTGTCCCCACAACCTCTCCAGCATTTGTTGCAGCGACCTTTTCTTTTTCTACCTATTCTCACAGGAGTGAAGTGGTATGTCACTGTTGTCTTCATTTGCATTTCTCTGACAATGAATGATTTGGAGCATTTTTTTCGTACTGTTGGTCTTTTGGACCTCTTGATGAATATTCTGTTCATATCCTCTCCCCATTTGGATGGGGTCTTTTTTTTTTTTGTCACTGAGTTTGGTGAGCTCTTTATATGTTTTGGTTATTAGTCTCTTGTCTGATGTATGGCATATAAAATTCTTCTCCCAGTCTGTAAGGGGTCTCTATGTTTGGGTGTTGGTTTCTCTTGCTGTGCAGAAGCTTTTTAATTTAATGTAGTCCCATTGGCTTATTTTTGTCTTCTTTGTAATTGGACTCATACTAACAGGTATTTTACATTGAAACCAAGGTCACCAGATTGAACTAATTGAAAGGAGAGGTGCTTATGGAATGGGAAAATAGTTTATTTGGATGGTTACTGCTTTTCCATGTGCACTAACCAGGTTTAAAATAGTTTTCATTCACTTATTTCTTTAGTCACTTTATGACTGTTAACATTTTTTTTTGTAACTCATTCCTATAGCTAGATAAATTAATAGAGTACTTCCTTGTTAACCTTGTATTTTTTTTTCTTGTTTCTCCTGACTAAGTTGTGAAGGTGAAGGTAGCCAGATTAGTAATAAACACGAGGATAGCTGGTAATAAGCAAGTCTATAAAGATGTTTTGAACAGGTAGTTTCATAGCCTTTTTATTCCCCAGTACTCTGGCAGCAACTTGGCCTCATTCTTTCGGCTTCCTCAGTGCTCCTTGGAATTCCAGTGGTAGCCTAACCAAAAATCAGACTACAGTGGCCAGAAGAATAATGGTTGTCTATTCGCATTCCCTCTTTTTTCAAATACATTGAATTTTAATTTATTGTTATTGTTTTGTTTTGGATAGAAACAAAGAAATTTAGAGGGAGCGGGGAGACGGGGAGAGACGGACACCCGCAGCCCTGCTTCACTGCTTGTGAAGCCTTTTCTCTTCAGGCAGGGACCAGGGGCTTTTAACCAGTGTCTTTGTGCATGGTGACATACATGCTTTACCAGATGCCCTCTTTAATGAGCGTATTAGAACACTTTTTTTAAAAAAAAATTTTATTTATAAAAAGGAAACACTGACAAAAGCCATAGGATAAGAGGAATACAACTCCACACACAATTCCCACCACCAGAACTCTGTATCCCATCCTCTCCCCTGATAACTTTACTATTCTTTAACCCTCTGGGAGTATGGACCCAGGGTCATTGTGAGATGCAGAAGATGGAAGGTCTGGCTTCTGTAATTGCCTCCCCGATGAACATGGGCGTTGACAGGTCGATCCATACTCCCAACCTGTCTCTCTCTCCCCCTAGTGAGGCGGGGCTCTGGGGAAGCAGGGCTCCAGGACACAGAGCACTTTTTATTATCTGTGATAGTAGTGCATAGTTTTATGTGGATTCTTTTCACACTGGTGCCCTAAAACAAGATAAATTGCACTATTTTGTCTTTCACATAGTCTTTAACTGACCCGGAAAGACATTTGTTTGGTTTTTATCGTAACTGAGTAATGCTGTGAGTGTAGGATTAAAGGAGGTGGCACTGGTGTATCCAGTGGAGCACACGTTACCAGGCTTCAGATGCTTGGCCCGCACCTCCAGGAGCAGGGCAAAGCTTCGTGAATGATGCAGTAGTGCTGCAGGTGTCTCTCTTTCTTCCTCTTCTTGCCTTCTCAGTTTCTCTCTGTAGTAACAAAAGAAAAACATAGCTGCTGATAGCAGTGGATTCACTGTGCAGTTACCAGGCCCCAGTGATAACCCTGGTAGCAATTAAAAAAAAAGAGTAGATAAATTAAAAAAAACCTTTAAGTAGCTTGAATCTTTTTCATTCTGGGAAACTGACTTTTCTGATGTTCTTATTTGCATCTTTTTTTTTTTTTAAAAAAACTTTTCTTCTTTGTGTTACAGGGCCCAATGTAAAGGCTGTTGCTACTGCCGTGGAACAGATTTACCCATTTGTGTTTGAAAGCAGAAAAGAAATTTTATAATTCATCGCTTAATTGGTTAGAATCTCTAACTAAGCACCTTTTAAAACCTGCTGCACATTGGACTCAAAAGGAAAACTGGACCAACAGTAATTGAGGAAACAGACTCTTTTATTCATTCACGGCTACAGTGTAAGCTCCAGTCCCTTTGGATTTTATTTCAAACCTTGCTGTAATATAAAAAGGAAGTTTACAAGACATGACATTGCTGCTTTTACAAAAGGACATTCTATTTATTTTCGCAGTAATTCTCATGTCCCCATAAGCAGAGCTGTCACAGTGTGCACTACCTTAAATTGTTTCGTTGTTATTTTTTTTTCCAGTTTGAGCTAATGTGTTTTATTTGTGAATAGTCTTTTACATTTTTGTATGCTGAATATGGGCACCAAAGAACTTGTAAAAGTTATCTTTTTCAATTGAATGTGCACAAATAAAAGTTTGGAAAAGATCTCTTCACATTCATTCTATAAAATTTATTCCCCACTTTCTATTTAAGCAAACATTGTATTCATAATTCTTTTTTTTTAATCTATGCAAGTTTAGACTTTTGCTAAATGGTGTGAGCTTCTTTTTGAAGTGTCTTTTGTAAAAAAAAAAAAAAAAATTATATATGCCATTTGTCTATAGTGTCTTTTAATGCTCTGTTACCAAATATCAAATAGGATTTTTTTCTTTCAGATTAGAAATAAAAATATGTACATAAATTCTAGAGAGCTAAAGTAGAGCTTTATAGCATAAGTATAATATTTTGTGTTGCTAATTTAGTACTGTAGAAAATGTCAAATGTCTTTTAAAAGTTAGAAAATTGTAGTTTTAAAAAGAGAAACCTCTTACAAAATGAATATGAGAAAGAAACTGTGATGGGTTGTACCTCATATATGTCATTGTTGTTGTGGAAAGACTCAACTCTTAACTGTAGGAGAGAAATGGTGGTTGGTTGGTGATTAAGGCTATACTGAGAGCCTTGTCTGAAATTGATATATTGTGCTGTTTTAACAAGAAGTGCCCCCAAAAAACTGCCTCTGTGCCACAGTATAACTAATGTAAGTTCAACTTGAACTTGAAAGCCATTTGCAAGATATGTCTTTCCCCCTTGCTATGTTTTATTTAGTAGAGCTTAAAAAGTCAGTATCTGGGATTGCTTCTTTAAAGTAATAATAAATAAGTATTTGTGAAACAATGGTTTTTCTGGCTCACCCCTGAGCCCAGGAATGGTAATACAGAGTCAGCCTGTGGTTGTGTCCTGACACTTCTGTTCAGGACCTTATTATAAACAACAATGATTTCATTTAGAAATAAATAATAAAGCTGAGTGGAGAGTTGGATCAGTTTCTCAGTAGAAGCATAATATTCTGACAAAATTTCCTCTAAAATCTGAATCTCCAAAATGTTTTGAAACCTTTGAGAAAAATGTAGCATCTTAACCTACAGATTCTAGAACATTTTCCTCCCCTATTATAAAATCTTAAGTTCTGCATTAAACAGTACATACTATTTTGTTTGTTATTCTTGATGCCTTCCCCTACTCTGCCTTTAACTTAATACTTTCTTATAAAAGACTTCTGATTTCCAGATTTCTGGGGTTTTTTTGTTTGTTTTTAATTTTTGTGGGGTCCTTTTGTTTGCTCGCTTGTTTCACTTTCAGGTCCAATAGAATAGGTAGCCCAATAAAATAGAGAGACTAAATTTTACTGGTTCTGTGCAGACTGCTTTAAGAATGTGACTCTCCACTTAGTTTTAATCAATAGTAGTAAGTGACCCCTATGTGCAGTATGTATCACAAAGGGGTAGTGGGGAGGGAGGCAAGATTTTATGACCAAGGCGCAAAGCCAGATGTAACATTTTCAGTATTCAAGAGATTTTAACTAAGTTGATCAGTAATTTATCAAAGTGCTTTCCAAGAAAAGAGAAGTAAAGACAATCTGACCAAGTCTGATTTTCGGGCATCTCTGGGCAGTGTAATGGGTAGTCTCTAAACTCTTAACATAGCTGGTAAAAAAGAAAGAAAGAAAGAAAAAGGCTGTCTTTGTCTTCTGACTTTTCACAAGTGCTGTAAATTATTTTATAAATAAAAACTGTGAGTATATACATGCAAACTCTAAGTATTCCCCTTTTTCATTTTTGAAAATAAAGAAAGAAAACCTCTGGAAATGTGTTTTGTAAAAAATTAACTTTGAAGACAGTCGTTTAGCTATAGATTTGGGATTATAAAAGAGAAATTGAGAAAGGGGTATTTAAGATGCTGACTTTGACATTACTACTAGAAAAACTTACTAGATTTATTAACAATGTCCTGTTCACTTACAATAAATGGATAAACCAAGAACTAAAGTATAAAGTGTGTGAACTTCACAGAAAACATGTAACAGATCTTAGAACCTGTGATAATTAGCAAAGGAAAAAAAATCATATTGATTGCTCCACTTGATTTTCCTTAGTCTAAGCATGTGATTTCACAGAAGATTCATAAATGATCCTCCATAGAACTCACTTTCCCTTCTTTCAAATCAAAAACCAGTACATGCTCTAATTTGTATATGAAATGTACCACAATAGAACTAAGATTTCAAATCTCCTTTCTTCATAATTTCCCTGCTAGTTTAACTTATATATTGCAGAACCAAGTATCCTGAGTATCTGATAATGTACTTTTACTACTATTGATTATCTAGATTTACAGTTTTCCAACTTTGTTATAAAGGAATATAGTAGATCATTACACTTGAATATCAAACAAACAGGGAGTTATATAAACACTCAAAACCAAGTTAAAGGGTCTTGTGCTTCTCAGGATTATCTTTTTGTTTAGGTTATTTTTCAAGCCATGTTGTTTATACTTTACATATTATGTATGTCTCCTATAGCTATTAGCAGTCAAATGGATTGCTATTTATGTGGTTTGAAATTCTTTATTGAAAAATTTCTGTTACCATCAAATTCTCTTGGTAAAATGTCTCACTAAAACTTCAAATTCAACTGGAGAAATACAGAATAGAGCAATATATTGTTTGGGTGAAAACCCCAGATTCTGGTATAGTTAACAGCCTCTGTTTCTTCATGGAGTAGAGCACAGTGAAGGCATTGTCCTGATAGCTAAATGTCATTATGTCATAGTATCTGAAAGTCGTTATCTACTATAGCCTGTATGCATTAATCTGAAGTAGTAATATTCTTGAGCAGTATGAATTGCAGAAAACAGTGCATTGCTAATATGTTACTATGAAAGCTTTGTGAGGATTTTATAAGGATAACTAATAACTCAAACCTAATTGTTTCAAAACTTGGGCAGATGACCTAATGTATGACCTACTTCCTTTTATGATGTTTTACAACAACTACTTCTAAATAAATGTGGTCCCAGGATTTTGATTTGTTCTTTCAATTAATATTTTAAAATGAATAGAAAGTGATCACTTTTCTTAATTATTGTAGAATTATTTTAATATTTTATAATGATACATGAAATTGATAAAAGTAAAGTATTTGGATTACATTATATTTCATAATTCATAAAATATATAGTATTTGAACTTGTTGAACCATAATCTGATATTTTCACTAAAATTCTAACAAGGACCATATTCTAACCTGCAATTGTCCATACTGTGTGATGGTTCTGTATTACAACTCAGTGCAAGTTGTGTCTTCGTAAGAAAAAAAAAAAAACTGAAAGCTTGGGTTCATACTACTTATTTGTGTCAGAATGATAAGGCTGCAAGTGACCTCTATAAATACATACTTGAAGGCAAAAGTTGATCTCAGCTCTAGTTTATAGTTTTTCAACGACTAGTTTATAGTTTTTCAACGACTGCTCTGTGAGAGAGGTAGAAAGTATTGAACTAGCCAGTTTTTGTTTGTTTGTTTTTTAACCTGGGATCTCTCAAGATCACTTAGGAGATTGTACCTCATTGGCCCTTTGAGGCTCATCGGGTTAGAGGCTAAAAATTGTCTTCATTTCAGTATGTTTTTTTTAACTAGCTTCTTGACACTTAGGAATAAATATGTATTGGAATGAAGACACCCTACTAAAGTGTTCTTATCCTGTATCAACATTTGTTAAGGTTCGGAAGTCATTAGGCCTCTGGAGAAAGCTGCCTTGGTTGTCCCCGTCACACAGTTTTTTACATTCCATGAGCTGCTCTTGAGATTTTCCATTCTGAAGCTGGTTTGGCACTAATTCCTCTTGGTGATGACTCATAAAACAAATGTTATTTTTCAAATAGTTCCTGAAAGAGAAAGAGGCACTAATGAAAATGTCATTCTCAGTTTACAGTACTCAGGAAAAAATGTGCAGATTATTATTTTAAAAATTACTCCAGGACTTTTAGCTATTTAATAAATACCTATGTTGCAAAACTTTGTTATATCATTAAACTCAGTATACCATAGAACTTTGGTCAATCTGGAGTAAGATGACTTCTCAGCAAAAACATGATGTTCCTATCTACATGCATATATTCTAAGGATACTATTACATAACCTAGTGAGATATGATCCCACATCCCCTATCGTTTTTTTTTTTTTTCTGTTTCTCAAATGACCAACTTGCCCATGTTTACATGTAATCTAGCATCTGCACTGTTTCCTCACTCCTGCGTTAACAAATTCTGATGGGCTTATTCCCATCAACATTAAAAAATAAGTGATAGTATTTTGTATTTGCTTAAAATTAGAAGACTGTCTTTGAGCCTCACCTCCACTTTTCAAATATTTTCCCTGTAACATAGCCAGTTGCCCAGTGGTCACAGTGCGCCTGGTGCTATTAGTTGCTATGAATAGAGCGGAACAAGTAGAAGGTGAGGAAGGACACACAGCAAGTATAGAACCTTCCAAAACTGAATAATGAGGGTAGAAAAAAGGATGGAATAAGGAAGAAGTCTGAGGTCTGGCAGAATATTTTGCTTAGCATGGAAAATGTTTCAGCTTTCTGTGAGAGAGGGAGAAAAAGTACTGTAGAAGGCAAAAATTATGTCATAATCAGTGGATAAATGATGAAATTGATTTTTGCATGTACAAACTATTGTATTTACTGTCAAATGTAAAACATTAATTCCCCAATAAAATAAGTATGAAAAAGGAATCACAAAAAAATAAAGAAGTGAGAACATCATGGTAAGTATTCAGAGGGCTCTAGGTCCTGGATTTGTTGGAGTGCAGATACTTGAGACTGTGAGTTGGGGAGGGGGTTGCTGAGCAATGGCTCTTCCAGTTAAGTGCACATAGTACAAAGCACAGGGATCTGGGTTTGAGTCCCTGGCTTCCCACCTGTAGGGGGGATGCTTCATAAGTAGTGAAGCAGGTCTGTAGATGTCTGTCTCTCTTTCCCTTTCTATCTCCTCTGAATTTCTCTGTCATATAAAAAAAAAAAAAAGAGAAAAAATGTCCAACAGGAGCAGTGGATGTGTAAAGCCCCAACCATAACCTCAGTAGCAAAAAAAAAAGAAGTTGGAATACACAGTGATCCAAGAGTGAGAGATGCTTATGAATGGAACAGTGGCTGGTAATGACAGTCTAGGTAATCTGACCATCCTGTTTGCTCCCCCTCATAACAAAATTCAGAAAGCAGATTGTAACACCTGTCTAAACAAACTTCCATTTCTTCATTACACTTGTGCAGTCACTTTCTGACCCCTTATTCCTCTGACACTACCTGATGAGTCTGTTCCCCTCCCTCATTGTACATGCCCTTCCAGCAGCATTTCCTCCTCATTGAGTCCCACCTCCTAGAATACTTCTTCGGGCCTTAGCAATCATATTCTACTGGCCTCCTCTCATTCTCACTACTGGCATTTTTCCCCACCATTTTTGATATTTCCTCAGCTTCATCCCTAACAGTTGGCAGTTGTCTTGGTTTTGAACCTTATTTTCTCTCTGCTGAGTAGATGATCTCATCTGGCTCCATAACGTAAATACCACTTGTATTACAAAATCACTTTTTAAATCCGACCCTAATCCTGACTGTCTTCAGACTTTCAGACTTAGATATCCTGATAACATATCTTTATACTGTCTATAGGACACTGTAGAGTTAACATAGCTGAATTCTTAACTCCCTGACACTATTGCTCAGGCTTCCTTTTTGCCACCATGCAGTTTCTCAAGCTGAAAATTTAAGTATCATCCTGATAACTCCTGTATCTCATTCATTCATTCATTCATTCATTCATTCATCCATTTATCCATTTAATAGTGAACTGCCATTATATGCTTAGGAATTGTTTTCAGGTGCCAGAAAACAATAGACCACATAAATTTTCTTGCCCTTAAGAAATTTAAATATATTGTGGATAGCGAATAAATCAAATAGAATACAGACAGCTGGGGGGGGGGTAGCGGTGAGATGGGGACATAATTATAATGTATAAAAGTAGGGTTCACCTCCTAGAATACTTTGAGCTTTAGCGATCATATTCTACTGGCCTTCCATTCTTACTATTGGTGTTTTTTTCTAACCATTTTTTTGGTTATTTCTTCAGCTTCTCCCCTATTTTCATCCCACCCTTTGGACGGGAAAAGTCTGAAGGAGTTAAAGTGATGGATGTTTAAGGAAAGAATTGTAGACAGGAAACAAGTAGAAAGACCCTGAGTTTTGAATGTAACTGGTGTGTTTGGAACAGAACAAAAAGGTTAGATGAGAGTCAAAGATGGAGAGTAGAAGGACATTTAGGACCTTAGAGGCCACTGAAAAACTTCACTCCAACACTAAGCAAAGAGATAATTTAGTCACATTTAAAAGATCACTGGGTGGGTGTTACGTTGCAAATAGAAGATTAAGGGAAAGGGCAGGCGGCGGCTGCAATAATATTGGAGAGATGTGGTGATTCAGATCAGGGATATCAGTGAATGTTGCCAGGTTCTGGACATGTTTAAGTAGGACCCAACATGTTTTCTGCCCTTCCTGTGCTAGGAGACTCATTACTTATTAAAATAAGCTTTGGTCACATGGAGAGGTAGAAATGGCCATAGAGCCTTGAAAAAAAATCTCACCCATTTTTACAGGTTTTCAGAGATTTAACTGTTACCATCAGTTACTTTCCACTGTTTTTTAAGTGTGAAGATGGAGGATGGAAGTGCCCATTTCCAGACCTGTAGTCTGAGGAGAAGTGAGAGTCTTAATTCAGTTACAGGTTTGGAACCATGGGATGTAAAAGGTCAATTTCAGAGTAATGCTCATAAGAGTCTCACTAGAGCAGGCCCATGAGAGAGAAGAGGATGAAGGGAAATGGTAATGCGTGCAGACAACCATTTAGGAAATACTAGTGGAGCTGGGTGGTGGTGGTGCACCTGGTTGAGTTCATAAGCTACAATGAGCAAAGATCCAGGTTCAGGCCCCGAGTCCCTACCTGCAGGGGGAAAGCTTTGTGAGTGGTAACGCAGTGTTGCAGGTAATTGTCTTTCTCCCTTTCTATCACCTCTTTCCTCACTATTTCTGGCTGTCCAATAAATAAATATTATATATATGAAAACCTTTATATATATAAAAAAATACCATAGGTAGCAAGAGAAATAGAGAAAAAACTGTAGAGGGAACTGGAATAAGGATTTAAAGGTCTGAAAGACAACTCGCTTAATAGAGCACAGACTTTACCATGCATGAGGACCTGGGTTTAAGTCTCTGGCATCACATACCAGCACGGTGGATAACACCAGGGGAAATTCCATGAATCATAGAGCGGTGCTCTGTTGCCCTTCCTGGCCCCCTAATGTCAATACACAGTTAAAAGGGGAAGACAGTAGTCTGCTAGGAGCAGTGTAATCACATGTGCATGAAACTACTGGTAAAAACAACAACAACAAAAAGTACATATTGTAAAAATAAGATGGAAGAAATGCACACCAGAGGTTTCATGCGGACAAGAAGTAGAGATGTAGTTGAGGTGAAATGAATGATGCAGGCAGGTGTGAACAGGGAGATGCTGAAGAATGTCCTGCAGCAAGGAAGGGGAGAGGGTGTGGCAGTGGCTGGCTTCACAAAGGAATGACGGGAGTTAACAGAGCACAGAATGGCCATGGATATGGACACAAATACAAATATGCATGTGTGGGGTGATGTGGGAGTGACATGAGTGGGAGGAAGAAAAGCTAGGGAGGCAGGGAGATTTTTCAGAAGGAGACATGGGTAACTCTAGGATAGAGGCCGTTAGTAGACCACGAACACATGTGATCATCAGTCAGGGAACCACTTGAGACAGCCAGGAGGTGGTTTAAAATGAGAGCCAACCCCATAATTAGGTACTTCTTGGCCACCGTCAGCTGTGACTGCAGCTTCTCACTTGGCTCACCTTAACATGCAGACAATTTCACCAGTGTGTTTTGGAAGCCCACCTCCCCAGAACCCTAACCCACTAGGGAAAAATAGAAATGGGCTGGGGGTATGGATCAGCCTGTCGACACCCATGTCCAGCGGAGAAGCAATTACAGAAGACAAACCTTCCACCTTCTGCACCCCATAAAGATCTTTGGTCCATACTCCCAGAGAGACAAAGAATAGGGAAGTTTCTAAGTGTTTGTGGGGGGGGGGGGGGAAATATGGAACTGTGGTGGTGGGAACTATATGAATTGTACCCTTCTTATTTTACAATCTTGTCAATCATCATTAAATCACTAATTAAAATGTAAATTAGGTCACTTCACTCCCGTTTAAAATAATGGTTTCCCATTGCACTTAAATTAAAACCCAAACTGAGCCTGCAATACTCTGCGCATCATTCTACTGACTTAAAAAATTTTTTAAAATATTTATTTACTGTATAGAATTGTATAGAGAGAGCCAGAAATCAAAAGGGAAGGGGTGATAGGGAGAGACAGACACCTGCAACACTGCTTCACCACTTGCAAAGCTTTCCCCCTGCAGGTGGGGACCAGGGACTCGAAGCCAGGTCCTTGTGCACTGTAACATGTGCACTCAACCAGGTGTGTGGCAACACCCAGCCCCCATTCTACTGACTTCCTAACATACAGCAAAGATTGCAACCTTTTGGATTTCTTTTGGTTTTGGGAACAAGCCCATCACACCTCTTGTTTAGCCTTTGCACTAAGCTGTTTTCTCTGCTGGAAATTTTCTCTCCTTTCCCTGCAGGGCTGGTCCCACATTGTGCCTAAACCTTATTAACAGGTGACCTCTCTGCATAACCACCTCAGATCACCCAGTGGGCAAAAGAAGTCTCCAGTCATTTATTATTTATCAGCATATTTTCATTCCTGTTAACACTAATTAATATTGTTGTGGCACCTAGAATAGTTCCTTGCACATAGTAGATGCTGAATAAATATTTACTGGATTAAGTGGACTTCGCTGAATGACTGAAAGCACAGACACAAAAGATAACTCCTAGAAGTTTTTTGTTTGTTTGTTTTTCTTTAAGTAAACCTCAGAACTAAAATATCTATGCAGCATTACCTTATTGGGTTTCTCTGTTTATTTCCATCCAAGCTGGAGAAAAGAATAAAAGTCACAGCTGAAATAGCAACTATGCCAAACATACCATTTTGAGTTTGTAACCGCTAGCACAGAGGTTCAAAAATAAAATCTTTGTGATTACATTATTGCTGAAATCTTTTCTGACCTCTCAGCTGAGTCACTATTTTCTAGGAATCTTAACAACTTTGGTAGAATATTTATTTTCTCAGTCTTGTAGAAATAGAAGTAGAGCTCATCTACCCCTCCCATCCCCACAACCTTTACCCAAGGTTTCTTTTCCAACAGTTTCAGTTACTCATAGCAAATTGTCATCTTAAAATCTTACTTTTTTTTTTTTTAAAAAAACGAAAGCCCTGTTCAGCTCTGGCTGATTGATGGTGGTGCTAGGGATTGAACCTGGGACCTCTGAAGCCTTAGGCATAAAAGTCTTTTGCATAATGATCATTATACTGTCTTCCCCACCCTTAAAATGTTACTTACAATAAGATATTTTGAGGGAAAGACCGTGTTCACGTAACTTGGATTACTATATATTGTTACACTTATTCCATTTTTACTATTTATTGTGCCAAATATATACATTTGATTTTACTAAAGGTCTGTATTTGTAAGAAAAATTATATATCTTTCTATATACTTCTATTTCTACAAGATTGAACTGTGACTTCTATTCTTGTCTCCAGTTTAAGTGGAAACAAATAGAAAAACCCAGTAAGCTAATGTGTAAATAGTTTTATAAATACACACCTATAATAAAGATACATATATATTCTTTTTCACTGGTGACAAAAGTTGATTCATTGTTTCATTAACTCCTTAACTTGTAGACTTCTTATACTCACAGTATCTTATTCAGACTTCAAGTTCACTTCAACTTTTGTGTAAATCGCAAGTTCATTGGCCTTTCAGATCTCCCACATTTGCTTATTCTGTGAACATCTTTTTTGTTTTTATTTTTCAACTATAACAATTTGCTTTCAGAAAAAACTTGTTAACATACAGTTTGGTTGGTTTGTATAATCCAAGTCGCTTAAACCTCTGCCTACCTGCTGCTTCAAGACGAAACAAGCCCTAGGCTTTCCAGTCTTGCATAAATTGGAGCTAGCCAATATTTCTGAAAGCAACCTTGTTTCTTTTCTGCCCTCAATTCTGGACTTCCTCCAAGAGACACACCCTTAGCGGATAGTGCTGTATTATTATAAATTAGTTTTAAACGTCACCTCATCATAATTCTCTGTATCAGTGTCCTTAACCATTTTTTATTCTTCAGGACTGTCTAGTCCTTAGGTAGTTGTACTTTGGCATTTGGATCTTTCCTAACTTGCAATCTATAATTCTCGTGGAAGAATGCAGATTTAAGCTTGAGTAATTACGTAACTCAAAAGCATCAGAAATGTGAGTTTTTAAAAGAAACATTTAGGGGGTAGGTGGTAGTGCACTGGGTTAAATGCACATAGCACGAAGCATAAGGACCCACTCAAGGATCCCGGCTTTAGCCCCGGCTCCTCACCTGCACGGGGTGGGGGTGGGGGGGTGTCGATTCACAGGTGTTGAAGCAGGTCTGCAACCTAGACCTCAAATAAATTCCTCTCTCCATTGATACCGGTCATCTATATCAGGAACAACAAAACAGACCCCTTTGTGGGCCTCCATAGGACCTTGCCCTCAACTTGGATCAACAATGGTAGAGAATGTTCCATCCTCTGAAGGGAGGCTGGACAACATACTCTATGCTACACCTAAGGAAGATGGGTCCTGATATTGGGGCAGGTTGGAATGTTCCTACTAATGACCACAGAATGTGAAGTCAGATCTACAGGGATGCAGAGGTCGTATAGCCTCTTAAGCTGAATATGGGCCCCAGATCACATCAAATTGATGGGGTTTACAGTCAATATTTATACACCTTTCCCATATTTGGGTGCTACTCTCTTCCCTGATCCAGCTTTCTGGTCCTTCTGCCAGCCATGACATCATCTCCCCAGACAATAATTAGGATCCACCTGCATATCAGATTTCAGGCTCAGGGGAAAAAAAAAAAAACTAGTATAGCCACAGGCCCTTTGGAATATGACTAAAATATTCCTACTAGCTATCTACAGAACAGAGACCCCCACGCCCAACAAATTTTAGTAACTAATGTTACTAATTCAAACAAAGTGGTTTCCCACTCCAAATCCTGAATGTATTGACACACAAATTATTAACTTAGGGCTACCTTATTCATGTCTCCTCTTTTTATGCGCCATATTTTGTCAGAGTGTACCTTTAAAACTGGACCATTCTCGGAACTACTTCACCAATGTGTCCCAGAACGTCACCTCTCCAGAGCCCTACCTCACTAGAAAAAGATAAAAACAGGCTGGAAGTATGGATCAACCTGCCAATGCCCATGTCCTGCAGAGCAGCAATTACAGAAGACAGAACTCCCACCTTCTGCACCCCAAAAAAGAATTTAGGCCCATACTCTCTGAGGGGGAGATGTTAGGGGAAGATGACTAGAGGGCTCTGAAACCTAATCCCATCAGGACCCAGAGAGAGAAAAGAAAAAAAAAGGCAGGGCACTCAGAATTAGTAATAAATGTTGGTGTGACTTAGAAAGAAAGAAAAGACAGGACCATAGGGAAAAAAGTGGGCAAAAAATATAGATAGATTGACAGACACATAAACAGATCATTATAGAAATACTAGTCAACCCACAACTGTGACCCTGGGAAAACCACTACAATTTCCAATGGAGGGAATGAAGACCCAGAACACTGGTGGAGGCAACCTGTGGAATTGTTCCCCTCTTATCTTGTAATTTTGTAAATCAATATTAAGTCTGTAATAAAAGAGGGGGGAAGGGGGCTGGGCCATTATCACATTTCTCTGATCTGCTGTTGTTTTAAACATGTTAGGTTATCTTTAGAATAAAAACCTGAATTCTCTCCCAAGACAGATGAATGAACTCTGCCCTTTACTCTGGGCTCTGTGATTATTTATTTATTTATTTGTTTGTTTGTTTTTACCAAAGCATTGATCAGCTCTGTTTTGTGGTGGTACTGGGGATTGAACATGAGACCATTATTGCCTCGAGCATGAAAGAATTGCTGCATAGCCATTATGTTATTTCCCTAGCCCCTTGATTCCCAATTTAAAGCTTGTTCTCATTACTACACTGATGAGAATACCAACCTTTACATGGACTCCTACACATTCTTCTTTGCCTCAATTACTCTTCAAGACTTAACTTTGGTAATTCTCTCAGGAAGTTTTTACAGTTGAAATTCTACAATATAAATGACTTTTTTTTTTAAATTTTCTCATTTCAGGTAGTGTTTGGCTGTGTTGTTTTCTTATCTGCCTCTTTAAAAAAAAAAAAACAACAACTTCGGGTTCTTTGTCTCCTAGATTTTCAGGTCTTTCGTAGTACAGTTCCTGGCCATAGTGGATAGAAAAACAAAGAACTGAATAATGTTTGAAGTAGTCAGGAAAGGAGAATTATGGTAAAGCCAGTCTGTCTAACTTATCAGACCATCTGCCTCTTCCTTCTCACATTTCACAGACTATGTTAGAATATAGATTAAATCACATCCCATGAAATCATGGATCCTAACCTGTGTGGTATATATATAGTTATTCATGATGTGGCATATAAACTTTCCATCGTTACATGAAATTCTCACACATAGTGAATCAACCATTGACACTGGACTTATCCATAAGTCACTTATTTTGAGGACTGAGTGTTTTAAAATCATCTGCTATAGTAAACTAGGTATATTAGAAGCTATATCAGAAAGATAAGGGCAGTGATCATTCCTGAAAACAAAAACTTTATAACCTAGTACAGGAGGTGAATTCTATAAGTGTGTGAGATAAGGTAACACAGGATAAAATACTAAAAATCCAGGAAAAAAGATATTTTATCTAAGAGTAGAAGTGATCAGGACTTAAACATGAAGATGGGGAGGAGGGCAGAGGCGGTAGCGAGCGCAGTGGGCTAAGCACACATGGCGTGAGGTGCAAGGACCGGCCTAAGGATTCAAGCCCCCGGCTCCCCACCTGAAGGGGTTCTCTTCACAAGAGGTGAAGCAAGTCTTCAGGTTTCTTCTTTCCCCCTCTATCTTCCCTTCCTCTCTTGATTTCTCTATGTTTTATCCAGCAATAATAACAACAACTGCAACAAAATGGGGAAAAAAATGGCCTCCAGGAGCAGTGGATTCAGAATGTAGGCAATGAGCCCCAGTGATAACCTCGGAGGCAAAAAAAAAAAAAGGTGAAGACAAAGATAATGACAAAGATACAGAACTAGTTATCTTCAAAGGTAACTATCATTTCAGACTAAAAGGAGAAATAAGGAAATGAGAGGCAGTGAAGTTGGAGAGGATCCAGGGAAGAATATGAATATGAAGAATATGAATATGATTATCTTCATTGAATATGAAGAACAACTTACAGAAACAATAGAGTTGGTCAATTAAATGTGATTTTAATATCCTCTATTTTTTACGTCATCGAGATGAAGTCAATTTCCATGCCTTTTGTCTAGGCTAGCTTTGGGACTTGTGCTTAAGGCAGGAAATAGCAGAAGTGATATAACTTCCAGAAATAAACCTCACAGGGCCTTACAACATCTGCCTCTGCTATACTGAGATGCTCCCTTGAGTCCAGCATATGAAGAAAACATATTAACCTCTAGGAGAATGAAGCCCTGTGCAGGAGAATCAAAGTTTCTTCAATGCCAACACCTACTGCTGCCCAGGTGAATGAAAGCTACTTGAACCTTCCAGCCCAGCTGACGTTCTGGCTGATGTATCTATATGAAAGAGTTCAGGTGAAAATAAAAAAAGATTAAAAAAAAAAAGAGCAGGTGAGACTATGTTCCTCCAGCCAAACTAAAGAATCATGGAAAATAGTAAATTGGCATTAATCCACCACCACAGTTTAGAATGGGTTGCCATGCTTAAGTAGATAATTGATATGAAATAAGCAATAAAGGAAGATGAGACATGAAGGGAAACCAACTTATTTGGAAATAAATCATTGGTATCCTGGCATCTCATTACTGGAAAAGACTTAACTCCTTGAGAAGTGTTTCCAGTTTATAAGTCGGTACATTGAGTAATCAAGGTCTGAGACTATCAGTTATTTGAACTATGTATTTTTAATTAAAATACCTTGTCTGATTCCATGTTTGCCAAGAAATCTAATCATCTGGATTCACTTTGCATGCATAACCCCAAACACTACATTGGTCAGGGCAAGGGCAAAGCCAGTTTTCCCAGCAATTATATTTCTCATTGTAAATATATAATTAAAAAATTTTTAATTTATTGGATCAGAAAGGAAGGTGAAGTTAGATTAGGAGAGAGAAAGAGATACTGCTTCACCATTTGTGAAACTAGTCTCCTGGAGGTGGGGGCAGGAGGCTTGAATCCAGGCCCTTGTGCTTTGTAGCATGTGTTCTCTATTGATTATGCCACAAGCTAACCCTGTAAATATATACTTTTTATTGGCATGTTATTTTTTAAAATATATATATATAGTCTCCTGGTTTATTGCTGGGGCTCGGTGCCTGCACTACAAATCCACTGCTCCTGGAGGCTATTTTTTCATTTTGTTGCCATTGTTTATCGTTTTTGTTGTTGTTATTGCTGTCGTTGTTGCTGGATAGGACAGAGAGAAATGGAGAGAGATGAGGAAGAAAGAGAGGGGGGAGAGGAAGATAGACACCTGCAGACCTGCTTCACTGCCTGTGAAGCAAACCTCCTGCAGGTGAGGAGCTGGGGGCTCGAACCAGGATCCTCATGACGGTTGGTGCACTTTGCACCATGTGCACTTAACCTGCTGCACGACCTCCCAGCCCCAGCATAGGACATATTTCTTTATCAAAAACTGGCCCTATGATTTTTGTAACTTGACAGAAGAGTATTTTTTCTGATGTATTTTAAAATGTGAATCACTAAATGGCTGATGAGATGGCTCAGCTGGGAAGGCACTGGGCTTTGTCGTGTATGACCCAAGTTTAAGTCCTTGGCCCCACAGCACTGGAGGAAGCTTTGTTACTGTCACGTCTCCTCTTCTGTCTCACTGCCTCCATCTTTCCCTTGCTATCTGAAAATAAGTTGGCCCAAAGTGGTGAAATGAAAAACAATTTTTTCATGTGTTGGTCTTTTGGAGAAAATTCTGCCCATATCTGCACCACCAAAGAAAATAAATTTAATCATAAAAACATGCAAAATGCATAATAATAAAAGCCAGAGAGGTGACTCAACTGGTAGAGTTCGGAACTTTCAGGCCAGAGCATCTAATTTTGATCCTTGGTGCATCTCTCTCTCTCTCTTTCATAAATGAATGAATGAATAAATTAATGAATGAATGAATCCATATAATTACTTATTATACATCCTAATAACCAGGAATAACACACACACACACACACATACATACATATATATATATACATATATATATACACAAATTATTAGGGTTATCCTTACTTCAGATAAAAGCTGAAGAAGCTCTATACCTATAATTTATGTAGCAGTTATTCAGTTTCTTTAGTGCATTAAAAAATACTTTAAAGAAAGTCACAAGCTTTAAGTATGTACTTACACTAAAAATCAAGAACAAGTATTCCCACATTCTCAAGTATAAGAATATAACCTGGGGCCAGGCAGTAGCATACACAGTTAAGCATACATGTTACCATGTGCAAGAACCCAGATCTGAGCCCTGATCCCCACCTGCAGGAGGGAAGTTTCAGGAGCAGTGAAGCAGTACTGCAGGTGTCTTTTTTCTATTCCTCTCATTTCCCTCTCCTCATTCAATTTCTCTCTGCCCTATCAAATAAAAAGAAAGGAAAATAAAAGGGGAAAAATGGCCACTGGAACTGGTGAATTCGTCATGCAGTTGGCAAATCCCAGCAGTAACCCTGGTGGTAATAATAATACTAAGTAGAAGTAGTAGTATATAATCTGGAGCTAGGTAGTGGTGCACCCACTGGAGTGCACACTAACCGTGCTCAAGAACTGGCATTCAAAGTTCTGGTTCCTACCTGTAGGAAGAGAAGTTTCACAAGTGGTGAAGTGTTGCAGGTCTCTCTGTCTCTCTCTCCTAGTCTGTTTTCAGTTTTATTCCTTTATTTTACACATATTACTAAATACTGCATTTCCCTGACAAATCAGTGATGTTTGAGCATTTTTTTTTTTTCATGTCTGTTGATCCTTTGGAGAAAATTCTGCCCATATCTACACCACCATTTTTGATAGGGTTGCTTATCTTTCTTATTGAGGAGTTTGGTTAATTCTTTATGTGTTTTGGTTTTCAGTCCTCTGTGTGATGGATGATACAAAGATTTTTCTCCCACTCTCTAAGGAGAATCTTTGTTATATTGGTGATTCCATTTGGTGTGCAGAAGGTTTTCATTTTGCTTTAATCCCATTTGTTAATTTTTGCTTTTGTTTTCCTTACAATGGGATTTGAATTAGTGAAGATAATGCAAAAGCTTACATGGAAGAGAATTCCTCTAAGTATTTGATAATTTCTAGCCTAGCTATGAAATATTTAATCCATTTGGAGTTAATTTTTAAACCTTACTTATTTTGAAAGGACAGAGAGAATTTGAGAGGGGAGACAAATAGAGAAGAAAAAGCCAACTACAGCACAATTTCACTGTTTGTGACTTGAAAATTAAAATTAGAATATATTTGATCTATTTATAAGACTATAGGTTAATAGGAGTGTGTATTAACCAGATTTCCAAGTAATTTGGTTATAATAATAACTGTCTATTGCCTTCTTAATCCCTAAGATAGCAAGAACCCTCCCCATTCTCTATAAAACCTATATTTCTCTAAGTTCTAGAACATTAGCTATGGGGCTCATTTTCCAGCAAACTTTTCTCAACCTATACCAATTAATACTGCATCTGCTGACCTCAACCTAATTAATGCAACCAGTACCACCTTGACATGTTTCACTTTGGTCTATGTCCACAGAAGTCAGGCCTGTGATGTCAACCCTTCAGTTCCAGTACTCTGCCACCAAATTGCAGATGCTACTATGATGCCAACCTGACTTTCACTGGGCAAACAACCTCACCAATGTATTCTGGAACCCACCTCCCCAGAACCCTGCCCCACTAGGGAAAGAGAGAGACAGGCAGAGAATATGGATTGACCTAGCAACACCCATGTTTGGTGGAGAAGCAATTACAGAAGCCAGACCTTCCACCTTCTGCACCCCATAATGATTTTTTATCCAGAAAATAGAAAAGTTTTCAAGAGAAGGGAAGGGATATGGAACTCTGGTAGTGGGAATTGTACCCCTCTTATCCTATGGTCTTGTCGATAATTTTTATTTTATGAATAAACTTAAAAATTAAAGATAAAAAATTAGAGTACAAGTGTGCTTTTCCCCAAGACAGATACAATTTATGCAAAAAAAAAAACATAGAAATTTACACATTGTAGCATGGATTATCATTCCATTGTTTTACATTCATTGGATTTTTCTCCTATGGGAGTAAATAATGAAATAAAGCTTTCAGTTATTCCACTGCTATTGAAACTTGAAAATATGCACAGTTGAAATAAACGCTATGAGCATAAATCATGTACTAAAGCCTGGAGAGAGGCAGAGGCAACCTGAGACATGATGCAGTGGCTAGTGATTTAGCCTTAAACATAACAGGTTCCAGGATTGAACCTCTCTGCTTCATATGCCTGAGTGGTGTTAGCTTTTTCTTCTCTCTCCTGTTTTATAGGTTAGCTAACATTTTTAAATGATGCCTGAGGTCACAGTTGCATAATACGCAATTCCATACCCAGGAATATTCTGTAAATGTATGGAATATGAGTAATCACTTCAGTACTTCATCTTCCATTCTCATATATGGAAAAGTCTACTTGGTCCTGAAATCTTCGTAATATGAACAATGATTAAATGTATTCAAATAGAAAGACAATTTCTACACATGAAAGAACTGGCATTAGTGGGAGTCAGGCAGTAGCGTAGAGGTTAAGCACACGTGGCACAAAGCGCAGAAACTGGTGTAAGGATCCCGGTTCAAGTCCCCGGCTCCCCACCTGCGGGGGAGTCGCTTCACATGTGGTGAAGCAGGTCTGCAGGTGTCTGTCTTTCTCTCCTCCTCTCTGTCTTCCCCTCGTATCTCCATTTCTCTCTGTCCTATCCAACAACG
The DNA here is from genome assembly GCF_950295315.1 of Erinaceus europaeus. Lineage (NCBI taxonomy): Eukaryota > Metazoa > Chordata > Mammalia > Eulipotyphla > Erinaceidae > Erinaceus > Erinaceus europaeus. The sequence continues at coordinate 117,243,254 of NC_080165.1, read as the reverse complement.
ACGATATCAATAACTACAGCAACAATAAAAATAAGGGCAACAAAAGGGAAAATAAATATAATAAAAAAAAAGAACTGGCATTTACTGTAACAAGACCTCATCAGTGTATACATTGTGGAAATACCTTAAGATCTTCAAAAGAACTCATGTCTCTCCATCTCTCTTTCTCACCCTCCATATATATTCAGGGAAAAAAAAAAAAAGAATCCTAGAAGAGTAATGGAATCCTGAGAATTCTCTTCATTCCTGGTGTCTTTGCATACCTTTCCACAGATTAATTTCAGCAGACAGAGCGGTTAAGTTCTGCCAGTGGAAGAAATGGGGCATTTAAAAAATATATTTATTTTTAATTTTATTTTCCCTTTTGTTGCAATTGCTGTTTATCATTGTTGTTATTGTTGTTATTGCTGTTATTGCTGTCATTGTTGGATAAGACAGAGAGAAATGGAAAGAGGAGGAGAAGACAGAGAGGGGGAGAGAAAGATAGACACCTGCAGACCTGCTTCACCGCTTGTGAAGCGACTCCCCTGCAGGTGGGTAGCTGGGGGTTCTAACCGGGATCCTTCTGCCAGTCCTTGTGCTTCGCATCACGTGCGCCTAACTCGCTGTGCCACCGCCTGGCGCCCAGAAATGGGGCATCTTTTACAGCTCACTTCTAAGTTAAATTGTTGCAGCAAACTCTCCAAGAAAAAAATATTTCACTAGTTTTCTTTTTCTTTTTTTTTTTTAAAGAAATTTTTAATATTTATTTTATTTATTCCCTTTTGTTGCCCTTGCTGTTTTTTTTTTGTTGTTGTTATTATTGTTGTTGTTGTTGTTGGATAGGACAGAGAGAAATGGAGAGAGGAGGGGAAGACAGAGAAGAGGAAAGAAAGATAGACACCTGCAGACCTGCTTCACCGCCTGTGAAGACTCCCCTGCAGGTGGGGAGCCGGGGCTCAAACCGGGATCCTTATGCCGGTCCTTGTGCTTCGCGCCACCTGCGCTTAACCCGCTACGCTACAGCCCGACTCCCTTCACTAGTTTTCTAAGAGCTTATTCATACATGAAACTATCTTTCTTAAATTTACACTGATTGTGTCATATTTAGAATAATTACAGGCATTTAAGCCCAAGAGTTTTCCTGGGAATCAGAGCCTTCCTGAGTGTTCAGAGTTTCAAGAGACCAATAAGCATCTGGGTAGGTAACTCAGTTGTTAAACTTGTGCTTTACAAACCAGAAGCCCCAGGTTCCAATCCTAGTATTACATATTGATCAGTACTTTGATCAACCTCTCTCTCACTAAATAAATGAATCCTAAGAGTAGATCTAAAAGTATGATGAAAATGGAAGGAGTAAAACCAACTAGGTGAAAAAAAAAAAAAAATTAGATGAACGTAACATTTCAAGATCTGCCACAAAACCAACCAACCAATAAAAACCAACCAACCAACAAACCAACCAACCCACTATTCTCAGTGTTGTGGGGTAGTTAGGGAAACAGGGAAGTCTTCAGTCATTACTAAACAAAGCTTTGAGAGGCTTAGTTGTTATCAAGGTCTGCTTATTCTAATTCCTTAGCTGAGTCAACCAAATCTGCAATTTTTTTTAACCAAAGTGATATTTATTAACACTTACTTTTTGGCGAGCTCCAATGATATTTGTTCTAAGGAGCATCCTTTTGTCTCAGGTATAAACAGAAGAACAAAAACCAGGCATAGTAGACTCATGATTGTATATATAAAGCACACCCATGGCAGACCAACGAGATCTACAAAGGACAGAAGGTATTATTTAGAACTGCATTTTGTGTTGCTTTCCTCCCATTTGTGGATAGCCACTTCTTGGACCATATATAAAAACATATGAATTTTTAGAAATAGTGAATATAAGTTAAAAATATAGCCAGTCTCTGGAAGTTTTATTTTTGTGGGCAAATTGGGACAAATACATGGCGAATTATATAAATGGACTTAATGTAGCATATATACATGCTGGTATTCAATGATTCCTATGTGAATCTTATATAATGTTATCATGTAATGATTTCAACACTCTCAGATGATAGGGAGACAGAGAAATGGAGACAGAGGAAGAGAGACACCACAGCTCTGGAGCTTCCCCCAATGCCATGGTACTCTCCAGTCAACCCAGTGCTCAGACCTAACTTTCGAGCATGGCTAACCACATACCCTGACCAGTGATCCCTCAGCCCTACAATTATTTCTCCCCCTCTTCCACCATCTCTTCCTCCTTCTCCTCTTCTTCCTCCATCTCCTTCTCCTCCTCCAGCCTCTTCCTCTTCTTGCCTCCAGGGTTAATGGTTAGACTCTGTGCTTGCACTACAAATTCACTGCTCCTGGCAGCCAGATTTTTCCATTTTATTGTATAAAATTGAGAAAGGAGGTGGTAGATAGAAAGGAAGAGACAAAGACACTTGCAGAACTGTTTTTGCAGCTTGTGAAGTGTCTCCTCTGAGGTGGAGAGCTGGGGGGGGGTTCAAACTCAGATCCTTGTAATTAATATTATGTGCACTTAACCAGATGTGCCACAGCCTATCCCCCCCCCTCCATTTTTTTTTTAACTACAGCACTGCTCAGTTTTAGCTTATAGTGGTGCAGGGGACTGGGTTCAAGTTCCCATATGCAGGAGAGAAGCTTCACTAGTAGTGGAGCAGAGATCTCCTTTTATCTGCTTCTCTCTCCATCCTTCTCTTTTTCTCCCTCAAAGAAAAAAGAAGGGAAAAAAAAAGGCTACTGGGAATAGTGCTTGTGCGGGCACTGAACCCTAGCAATAACCCTAGTGACAAAAATAAAATAGAGCCTCAGATAAACGCTACTATTTTTATTAAGATTTATTAGTTTCAATCAGGACTGCTACATTCTAGGAGGACATCTTCCATAATTCCTCTTCTGGAAATCACCATTGGAGCAGTCTAGTTTTTATATGGTGGAAATTTTCTAAGACATGAGTATAAAGGATGAATTTTTTTCTTGGAATGATCTCACTCTACTCTGATTTTAATAACACATTTCACGTTGGCAGTCATTTATAATTTTAATGTCAATCTATTTTGCATTGCTTTTTCATGGTTTCAAAGGAAAAAAGTGATAATACTATTTATAAAAACAAAGAAACAAACAAACAAAAATCATTACTGGCTAAGATGCATCAGTAAAAAGCAAAATCTGCCAGTCTAATTTTTCCCTTTAACCTCTTCTAGTCTCTTTGTAGTTACTAGCCAAGGTCAAATTACATCAACTGCTGAGAGGTGACCGCTCTCCCCCAAACCCACCCTCAAGCATTTGAGCATACAATTTGCACTGCCCCACAGCTCCCTGGCTCAGCCCCTGAAAGTCCATGTATTAGAGAATAGTGAGGAGACTAGTTTTTTTTTTTGCATACAGGCTCAGACAAGTATAGGCTGGAACAGTGTCCATAATTCTTCCATGCCAGAGTCACAAATCACAACTGGTCAGTCAGGTATACTTGAGGCAGATTTATACTTGAGTGTGAAAGGAACAAATCAAATTAGGCAAGCGTCAGTCAGTTATGCTGAGCAGGGAAGAAGCAGGAAGCAATACCAGTGCTGGAGTTCTGGTCATTTTGATTAAAGTTCAGAGCACTGCTTGCTGCTAGCACAGACTTTTGCCTAAGTGAGTGTTTAATCAAGTGCTTAATAAAGTACTTATAGAATAATTGGCCCTTCTTCCATCTTTGGGGACTAAACCAGACTATAAAAAAGTGGAAAAAAGGAGGCCAGGTGGTGGTGCTCCTCGTTGAGCGCACGTTACGATGCACAAGGACCCAGGTTCGAGCCCTTAGTGCCCACCTGCAGGAGGGAAAGCTTTGCAAGTGGTGAAGGAGGGTTTGCAGGTATCTCTCTGTCTTTCTGCCTCTTCCCTCTGGATTTCTGGCTGTCTCCATGCAATAAATAAATAAATAATAAAAATTAAATGAAAAGAAAGTGGAAAAAAATAAAAAGATCATCTCATCAAACTGGGTCCCTGTTCTGTTTGACAACTTTCCATAATAGGAAACTTGCTGTTTGATTTTTGTTTGTTTGTTTTTCACTTAGGCAAAGTATTATTATTATTTTTTTTGCAAAGTAGTATTTGTTTTTCTTTTTTAACCTTAGCATCACTTTGTGGGAATGTTGATTTGTAGGACTGTTGTTGTTAGAAGTATACATTCTCACATTTTCCCAAGGTAGGTATCAGCACATTTATAACAATTTAATGATGGTTTACAAGATTATAAGATTTCAATAGTTCTATACCACACTTGCCATCAAAATAATGTATTCCTCTCCCCACTGCCCCTGCCAGGTAGCCTCTCAATGGCAATTTAGCTACTTTTTATTTTTGCCAAGTTCATGAGTTTCAATTATCTATATTCTATAAATTAGCCAGCGGAATAGTTGTCTTTAACCTCCTTACGTAGTTCTATCCTCCTTAGGAAGCACTATCACCTCCAGTACAGGAAACTACTTCAGAAAGATGCTTATGGTATTAAAAGCCAGTCCTGTCTGTTTAAATAAAGTATTCCTTACTGTGATTTTCAAAACAAATTATTCATATATATTTGGTCATCATGTACTGTCGTCCCTGACTGACAGTTCCCAAAAGTATTGGAATCCTTTACGTGTTGTTAAATGAGAACCATCTTGTGTTATGTTAGTGAGGTGACATTTTGGGAAGCACTTAAGGACGGGGTCTGGCTGGCTGTCCAGACAATCAACCTTTTGACTAGTGGGATAAAACTTCTAGTGCCACCCACAGACCCCCCTGGAAGGGGAAAGGAATTGGAGGATGAGTTGAGGTCAATGAGTTAGTCAATAATAACTATGTAATCATGGATCTAGGCTATGGAATGCGAAAACTGCACCGACTGCCATGCTGGTTGCAAACTTCATAAGGATTGAAGCTACTTTGCTCAGGACCTCGCCTATAAGTATCTCTTTCTCTAACTATTGACTCATGTAACTTGTTATTCTTTGTAATAACTTGTTGCTCTAGTGAGTTATTTAGTTTTCTCTGAGTAATTCTAGAAAATTCATCAAATCTGTGAAACTGATTTATAGTTGGTCAGTCAGAAACACAGGCAACAGTCTTTAAGTCTGAGAAATGGATTGTGGGAATCTGTAATTAATTGACAAAGAAACACAAGTTTAAGAAGTTGGTTTCTGAAGTGGGAAGTGGTCTTGGGGGGCTGGGTGGTGGTGCACTTGGTTGAGTAAACAGGTTACAATTCACAAGAACCCAGGTTTGAACCTCCAGTGCCCACTTGCAGTGGGGGAAGCTTTGCAAGTGAGAAGCAGGGATGCAGGTGTCTCTCTTCCTCTCTATCCCCTTCCTCTTGATTTCTGTCTCTAGCCAATGAATAAATAAAGATAATTTTAAAAATTAAAAAAAAAAGAAAGTGGTCTTGGGAAATTGGGTTCTTGGTGATTTTTCCTTGAATTTAGTGTCAGAATTCTCAGTGTGAGAATTTGTCATAGATGTGGAGAAACTTCCACACACATCTATGCTGCAAATGAATTGAGATTCTAACTCCTTCAATGTAGATCTAGAAAGCAATGTACAGGGAACACAAAGTACTAATACCATATGATATAGTCACATTCAACATAATCCAGCCTGAGACAAATGCTACGAAACAAATGACGTAGTTTCTTCATTAGAAATGTAAATGAGTCAAGGATTGATGGAGATGAAACCTACAAATTATAACAGGCATGTCAATGTATAGTAAATTGTGAGTTTGGGTTGTATTCAAACAAGCAATTAAAAATAATAAGATGATTGGAATATTATAAACAAAGATTGACTATTTCATGCCAAGGAATTTTTATTAATGTTTATAGTTATCATAATGATGCCATAGTCATACTTTTGCTTAGCTTTGATATTTTCTATTTTAAATTTTATTTGTTTTTAAGGAAACACTGGTTTAGAAGATTAGATATGTTTTAGATGTACAAGTTTTCAAAAGAAATTTCTCTACCACACTCACCATCAAAGTATCACGAGCCCATCATCAGTCTGTAAGATCCTCTTTACCCTCATAATCCACTCAGCATGGCCTTTTCAGTAACAACAGTTTTGTAGTCCAAGTCTGAAAGTTTGTGTGTTTTCTTGATTTATTTCTTTATATACCCCATACCAGTGAAGTCATCCAGAATTTGCCTTTTGTTTAAATTCCTATAGTTTTCTTATAGGGTCAGTTTTAGCAGTGGTGACTTTCCTTAACTGCTGTTTGTTTGTTTGAAAAAATCTTTATTGCTCTTTCAAGCATTAGTGCAAACATATCGGAGTAGCACATTCTTGGTTCATATAATTTTGATTTAACAGTTTGAATATACCATGCTGGCCCTTTGAAGCCTTTAGAGCCTCTTTTGAGAAATCAACTGATATTGTCATGGGAGTTCCCTTATATGTGACTCTGCTTTTTCTTTTGCTGCTTTTAGAAGTTTCTCTTTATCTCTGTTCATAGCTATTTTAATTATGTGTCATAGAATGCATTTGTTTCAGCTTATTTTGTTTGAGACTTTTTGAACTTCCTAGATCTGCTTGTCTGTCCCCTACCTTAGTTTGAAAATATTCTATTATTTCTTCAAGTAAGGATTCATTTTTTTTCTCTTCTCCTACTGGTACCCATATGATGAAAATGTTCTCCAGGATGAATTCTCAAAACTATTTTATATTATTTTCATTTGCTTTAGTTTTTTTTTTTTTGCAGTTTTTTTTCCTCCCTTTGGTTACCTATATCCTATCCTCCAATTCATTCCTTTGACTTTCATTCCTTTCTTTCTACTACTGAGTCTCTCTGATATAATTTTAAGTTGAATACCTATTATATTCTTTTTAACTTATTTTAACCTTTTTATTTATTTATTTATTGGATAGAGACAGAAACTGAAGAGGGAGATAGGGAAGGAGAGAGACCCCTGAAGCTGTACTTCACCACTTGTGAAGCTTTCCCCCACAGGTGGGGACCAGGGGCTTCAACCTGAGTGCTTGTACACTGTGATGTGTGCACTTAACCAGGTGTGCCACCACATGGTCCCTCCTACTACATTTTTTTTTAGTTCTATGGTTTCTGTTAGGACTTTTTCTGGCTTTGTTGAATATTTCTTCCATTGAACTCACTTCAATGAGCATCTTTAGGACTATTGCTTTCAGGTCTTCTTTAGAAAATTTACTTAGCTCTCTTGAATTTAGAGTTTTTAACTAGTTTATTATCTGCCATCAGTGGAAGTAATTTTCTCTGTCTTCTTTTTGATGTCTGGTACTCTATGTCTTACCGTTGGTTAAGATCTTTTGTAAATCTGAGCAGTCACCAGGGATTCATGATTGCAAATGCTTGGCACAGACTATTGCAGCAGAGTTGAGCCATAGAGGTAGCAACCAGGGGTTTTGTTGAACTAGTTTGCTGTGGATGCAGGTTCAGATCTAAAAAGAGACTGAGGTCTCAGTCCCAGGTGGTGACAGAGCACACACTCCAGCCCTTGTAAGAAAAAGAATTTGACATACTGTGGGCTGGTAATGATGTACAGTGAGTGGGGCCCTCTTGATGGCTAGCAATACTTTGGGAGGTCCACATAGTGCTAGATGGCTCTAAGGGTATGATCTGTTTGCTACTAGTCAGGTAAGATGTCAAGGGCTAGGTTTATTTGTGTGCCGGGAGTTAACGCTCTTGATAAATGTCTCTCAGTCACCAGCTAAATCTGCTACATACTAGGATTGAGGGAAGCTCTCCTCTAGAAATTTGACCCTAGTGTCTACTCCTATAGAGATAGAATTCCACTATGACATCCACAAATGCTTTCATTAAGGTTGAAAAGAAGGTCAAGAGCAGACATATCGATTGTTTCCTGTTTCCCATTCCAGCATGATTAGTGTAAGATGGTGCTTGCAGTTTGGTATTACCTGCCCTCTGCTCCCCAATTTAAAGCTCTGCATATTAAGTATCTCTTTTCAAGAGCAGATTATTGTGATGCAGTAGGATTTCTTTCTTGGGGAAAGTATCTTCATCTCCTCACTGTCTGTTGCTGTGGAAAGTTGTCACTCTTATTTCCATGTCCATTTCTGTGCAGATTTTTCTACTTTTAGGTGTAGCTTCACCTTTACTTTAAGAGTAAATACTATTCAGTCATCTGGGCATGTGGTTAATTTTTCAAATGTATTATACTTTAAGAATTTTGTTTTTATTTTATTTTTGTAATGCCATCATGATTATCACTGGGGCTCAGTGCTTGCATTACAAACCCACCACTCCTAATGGCCATTTTTTTCCTTTTTATTTTCATCTGTTAGGACAGAAAGAAATTAAGTGGGAAGCAGTAGATTAGAGATGGAGAGAGAATGATAGACAACCTAAAGACCTATTTCACCACTCATGAAACATCCCTTCTGCAGATAGGGAGGGGGGGCTTGAACCTGGGTCTTTGTGCATGGTAATGTGTGCACTTAGCTAGGTGTGCCACCACCTGGCCGCATATTTTAGATGCCTGTATTGAGATGTCACAGACAAAATCACATTTTGCCCAGGATGTGACTCAAAGTAACTGGCAGTATAGAGAACAGGTAAAGTTACAAATAAGCTGTGATTGATAATTGAGTTGGGTGGTTGATGTATTAGGTGCATTGACATTCACTTTATTTTCTAATATACTTGAAAATGCTCACAATATAATCTTTATTAGGAAAGTATGCTTCCTTAACATCTGTTCCAAGAACTAAAACGACATAAGAGGAAAATAAAGTTTTCTTACCTATCACAGTCAAAAATGTCAGAGAGATGAATAGATTGATGCCCCAGTTCATGCTAGAAGTTAAAGCCATGGCTCGTCCTCTAATTCCAACAGGAAAAATTTCACTGAGCACCAGCCAGGGCACTAAAAGAAGAGAAATTAAAATGAAAGAAGCATTTAAGGTGAGAGCTGCCAGTCCAGTGATCACTGCTGTAGCCTCATGAGATTTTTGGTATATAGACAATATCATGTCTTTCTTCAGGAAGAGAGATGTTTTGTCCTCACTTGCAGCTGAGTGGAGAAGGACTCAGGGAAAAAAAAATGGTCTCCTAGAATAGGGGAAGAGATATAACATGATGGTATGTGACATAGGACTGATAACTGCAAACGGTAGGATGGTGACTGTGTCAACCTGTCCTGCAGGACTAAGAATGTAAGCCTTGGAACTCTGGCAAGCACAATACCATCTTGTCCAGCTCAACCTATCATATCTTGGTGCCTTTTTAAAATCTCTTTTGCCCCAGCCTTAAGAGATTCTGGCATCATAGATAATGAGTGGGAAATACAGCTACTTTCACATGGACTTCCTGACCAGGGGCAATTTTGATGGAGAGAAAGAAGGTGTAGATTAAACAGTGCTGCAAGATTTAATTATTGTAGCAGACAAAACATTTGAATTTCCAAAAGGAGACTTGGTACCAAAACTGATCAGAGGACTTTTTATTATCTGAAAGAGACAAGAAATATAATAGAATCTATCTGCTGAGCTTATAAAGGACAAGAGAGATACAAATTAACTTGTCTTCTGCTCATAGTCTGTCAAACTCAGTTTGTCTAATAAAGTAGTTACAGGTTTCTATAATGGACTGCACACTTTGCAAACCATATTTCATTTGATCCTCCCTAAATTCTTATAGAGTACATACTATTACCATTCCCTCTTATAGCAAAGAAGCTTAGAGAGAGCCAGTAATTTCAGAAAATTCCCAGAGGATCGTTTGATTTCTTTTTTTTAAATATATTTTATTTTATTTATTTTTTCCCTTTTGTTGCCCTTGTTGTTTTTTATTGTTGTAGTTATTATTGTTGTCGTTGTTGTTGGATAGGACAGAGAGAAATGGAGAGAGGGAGGGGAAGACAGAGAGGAGGAGAGAAAGATAGACACCTGCAGACCTGCTTCACCGCCTGTGAAGCGACTCCCCTGCAGGTGGGGAGCCGGGGTTCGAACCGGGATCCTTATGCCGGTCTTTGTGCTTTGCACCACCTGCGCTTAGCCCGCTGTACTACAGCCCGACTCCCCGTTTGATTTCTTAAAAAGCTGAGCCTTAAAGGAGTTAATAACTTTCAAGGTCACAGAGCTCAGAAGTGGTGGAGAGACATTGAATTCTGGAAGTAAGTCTGTGGAAATTATGCTTTTTTTTTTTTCAAAATCATGGTCCTCTCTTTGTGGAGCTCAATAAATGTTTGTTAATGAATAAATGAGAGGAGTATAAGCATATTTTACTCCAAAGAAAGGATTTAGGAGCTGCCCAGACTGACTCACTGCTGGCTAGGTCACCTTGTACTAGAAAGTCAATGTTTACACACAGACCAGCTGCATCATCCTAGCCCAGAAGAGGCAGTGTGTGTGTGTGTGTGTGTGTGTGTGTGTGTGTGTGTGTGTGTGTGTGTGTGTTTGGTTGGGGGTCTGGTGGTGGAGTGTGGACAAGAAAACTGAGGAGACTCCACGGCCAAAGCCTTTACCTACTTGGGTTAGAAGTCAACAATCAGAAAGCTATCAAAGAATAGGAAAGCTATCAGGAGAGAGGATGGGGTGCAGAGTTCTGGTGGTGGGAACTGTGTGGAATTGTACCCCTCTTATCCTATGGTCTTGTCAGTGTTTCTATTTTATAAATAAAAATTATATATAAAAATAAATCAACAACCTGCTGTGCCTCTAAATTTTATATTTGCTTCTCAGCACAAAATTATATACTATAGAGAAAATATTTGCTCATGGCAAGTTTGCTGTTTTTAGCTAAAAAAAACTGAGTTATCAAAGTGGACTGGACAAACTTTTTTTTTCCTCTCTTGATTATCTTTTCTAAGTGGGTCTAGGTAGAGTTACCTTTAGGACACAGATAATAATTGTAACAAAGGGAATGGGGTTATTGTTCTAGTTAACAAGGAATTCAAAATGCAATCCCAGAACTGGGAGGTGACATAGCCAGTAGGGAGCACACATTACCTTGAGAAAAGACCCAGGTTTGGGCTATGGTCCTTATCTTCAGGGAAAAAAACTTCAAAAGTGGTAGAGCAGTACTGCAGCGCTCTCTCTCTTTCTCATTTACTCTCTCTTTTTCTCTCTCCCTCTCCTCCATTTATCCCTCTCTCTACTGGGGGAAAAATGGCCACTAGAAGCAGCAGAGTTGTTGTGTAGATACCTGGCCCTAGTGATAATTCTGGTGGCAAAAAAAAAAAAAAAAAGCAAAGAGAGAGAGAGAGAGAGAGAGAAATCCCATGTACCTCACCTTCACTTCCTGCTCCCCAAAATTATCATTGAGGTCTTGTATATTTTGTCCTTGCTTGATTATTTAGAATTTAATGAGTCCATTGCAATGTTCAGAGAACCTGATCCTGAGCTTTGAGAATCTGGGAATATTGCTGCCAATAGAATGGTAGTTGCACAATCCCGGTAACACCTTTGAATAAACTGACCCTGGGCAAATACAGGATAAAATTATATATACACATAACAATCTACACTTCATCTATCCCCTGAAGTCCCTACCATGTGTACTTGACATGGTTCAAGGTGACATGGAAGTCCCTTCTTGAAGTTTTGCTTTGGCAATCTTGAGAAGAAGGTCAAATGGAGGGATACTCTTTCATTTTAACAGAAAAAAATCGTGCAGGTTTTAGTGATTTAATTTTATCTCACTTCATCATCACTAAAAACTCATCTTCTCCTCTGTACCTTTTGTTTTTATTTTATTGCCAACAGAGTTATCACTGGGGCTCATTGCCTACACAACAAACTAACTGTTCCCAGAGGCCTTTTTGTTGTTGTTGTTGTTTTGTTAGATAGAATAGAGAGAAGTTGAGAGGGGAGGAGATAGAGAGGCACTTGCAGACCAGTTTATGAAGCTTATGAAGCTTCTCTACTGAAGGTACGGAGCAGGGACTCAAACCTAGATCCTAGCACACATATAACATTTGCCCTCAACTGGGAATATCACCCCTTACCCCTACCCCCCATCTTTGGTAATAATTGTCTTTTGGTGTTATTTGGTGTGACTTTGGGAAAATCATTACTGGGGTTACTAGAAACAACACATTATCCTCAAATGAGAATGGTCTGCTGTTACAGAAGTGCTGCCTCTTGTCAATAAGAACATGGGACAGTTGTCCAAAGCCCTAGTTATAAGTGGGCAAATCAAAACTCTCAAGGACTTGCGTAGGAGAATCCAAAGTTCACACTGAAAGTTTGTCCTAGTCATGCATGCATTACAGTAACTGAAGTCCAGACAGTGAATTAAGTCAACAACAAAAAAGAAAACACCGTCAGTCGCCAAGTGAAATCTGTCAGGAAAACCCTACATCTGATGTTTCAAATGATAATGCACCATTGCATAAAATTTTTTAATTTATTTTTATTTTTTAATATTTTTAAATTATAGAATTACATGTCAACAGGGGTTTGAATGCACACTATTCCCACCACCAGAGTTCTGAATCTTCACTCTCTCCACTGCAATCCACCACAGTTCTCCTAAAGTTACAGACATGGGCTGACCATCTTCTCTACAACTATCTGTTCACATTTATACAAAGTTACCCCTTCTTTTCCTGTTTCAATCCTCTGTTTCTCTCTAAAGCTACCTCCATATGATCCTCTCCTTTTCCTTCTCTCTCTCTGGGTGCTAATGGAGCTGGAGTGCAGAGTTCCTTTATCTTCATCCTATCACTTCTCCCCCACTGGGAGTATGGATCAAGGTTGTTTATGGGGAGCAGAAGGTAGGAGTTCTGGCTTCTGTAGCTGCTTTGCTGCTGAGCAAGGGCACTGACAGGTCGATCCATACCCCCAGCCTGTTTCTATCTTTCCCTAGTGGACCAGAGCACTCCAGGACACATTGGTGAGATCTGCACAGAGAAGTTGGGGTGGAGTCATGGTAGCATCTGCAGCCTGGTATCTGGAAGGTGGCATGACCTAAGTTGAGATAAGATGGTTAATGAACAGGAACCAGAAAGTAGGATCAGAACAGATGAGATTAGGGATTTTAGGGTAGAAGAAAGCTAGCGAAACCATTTTAGGCATGTTCCTGGGGGCATACAACTATAAAATTTTTGAAATTATTAATGAAAAGCAATAAATAATCAATGCCTTGATTTATCATGTATTGACAAATAGTATATTGCAGCAATAGACAAATACTTCAAGAATAGTTTCAGAACCATAAAATTATAGGCTTTCAGATCCAGAGAGAGTAAAATAAAAACCTAACAGTAACTTCTAGAAAGGTAGACATAACAAAACAGTGTCAGAATCTTATAGGTGTTCACACTCTCTAAAGAGGAACTGTCAGTGTCCAAAATGAAAGGAGTGCAGAAGCTCACATCAATTCAAAAATTATAGAGCACAGAGATATTAGCCATCGCATGGGAGTTTAGTATGATGTTTATAACAGCAGACAGATGTTTTCTTAAAAATCACTAATTTGTTTTCCACTGAGATGGCTTAGTTTTTCCCCAAGGAAAGTCAAGTTGTCATCAAACACCATATTAAAGAAGTTGTGGCTGTCTCTGGGAGGCCTTGTCATTGCCTCCTACTAGGATGATAAGTCCATATGGGATGCTTTGTGCAATTTTCTTGTGATGAAGCCAGAAATTTGTTGAACTTTTCTGCAGTGAGTGCTGTTGCTACAGTTTAGCTGACCCTGGAATAATTCTTGATCTCTGTTATTCCACCTTCAACCCCACCATTTCAGGACTATTTCAACTAGTTGTGGGTTTATAAATGCCAGAATCTCCACATATCTCTAAGAACTTCTCTATGGTGCAAGGATTGAGGAAATTTTGGACTTGTTGAGAAATAACATCCACAGATGTTAGAAATCCTATTTCATATAGTGATAAATCATTAGAACTGCCTGTCAGAACTCGTCTGATCCAGACAAAATCTGCAGCCAGTTCTAAAGGCTGTACAGAATGTCATAAAAAGATAATGAAGGATAATGACCCTGAGTCCATACTTCCAGAGGGATAAAGAACAGGAAAGCTTTCAAGGGATGGGATACGGAATTCTGGTTCTAAGAACTGTGTGGAATTGTACCCCTCTTATCCTATGGTATTGCCAATATTTCCATTTTATAAATAAAATAAAAAATTAAAATTGACTATTCATTTAAAAAAGATAATAAAAGACAACCAAACTGGTGTGTCTCTATGTTTAGTGCAGGACATGGGCTAAAGATTAAGAGCAGCAATCAATACTTACATGCCCCCCTCCATATTGCTGCCACCGTGGCAGTTCTTTCCATGGAAGTTGCCTTTGAACTCTCAGTGCGTTCAGATTTATACCCTGAGGCTCACATTCCATTTGACTTGCGTTCTTCCTGCATCACCTGATATGCTAGACCATGGTTTGAGTGATTTGTGGAGGTGTTTATACTATTTCCAGAGAATTAACATCTAGCAATGTCAGCTAGGAGGAAGTTCTACACCTAGACTGCACAGGTTTCAACATCATCTCCAACATCAACAATGATGTGGTAGCTTTATTTTAATTTTCTTTGTTGTATCTCATCATTCTTAGTCTCTTGGTGCTTTCTTCACTACTAGCCACTTCTAAAAGGTACATTTGATTCAAGGTTATCACCTTGGAGTACAAAAAAAAAAAAAGAAGGGGGAAAAAAAAGGTGGAATACCGGATGATTTCACCCATAGGTGGAACTTAAGAAACAAGGACAGAAAGGGAAACCACAAAGTAAAACTACAGTTAGATGTAGGGCATTGAACCAAAGAAAAGACTCTGGGAAAGGAAGGACAGGAAGAAGCTAGGAAGGGGGTGACTTTGGGGTCCTGGTGTATGATTTTGGAAAAGGATCTAATGTGGGGTGAGAATAAATAGCAGACCTCTACAATGGGAAGATAAGGAATGGTAGCCATGTGTCAACAACTGTACTATAAACTGTTAACCACTGCCCCTCCCAATAACATGAAAAGTAAAATAAAAAGAAATAAAATAAAGTGTCAAATAAAACCTTAGGTTCCCCCACTCTTTCTGTCTTAGCAATTTCAAGTCAAAACTGGCAGAAATGACTAAAAAAAAAAATTAATGGAACCTGTACTAAATAGATTAATCTTTAGCAAAACTACTGCTAGAGTTAAAAATAAAAACCTGGGAGTCGGGCGGTAGTGCAGCAGGGTTAAGCGCAGGTGGCGCAAAGTGCAAGAATTGGCGTAAGGATCCGGGTTCGAGCCCCTGGCTCCACACCTGCAGGGGCGTGGCTTCACAGGTGGTGAAGCAGGTCTGCAGGTGTCTACCTTTCTCTCCCCCTCTCTGTCTTCTCTCCTCTCTCCATCTCTCTCTGTCCTATCCAACAACGATGACAATAAGTACAACAATAAAACAAGGGCAACAAAAGGGAATAAGTAAATAAATAAATATAAACAAAGAAAACAAATAAATAAAACCCTTTTGTTTGCAGGTGCCAACAGGCTATAAAAAAGAACTATACACATTACAGTGTACAAGGACCCACGTTCAAGCCCCTAGGCCCCTACCTGCAGTGGAGAAGCTTCACAAGCAGAGAGGCAGTGTTGCAGGTGTGTGTGTGTGTGTGTGTGTGTGTGTGTGTGTGTGTCTTTCTTTCCATATATATCTGTATCTCTCTTTCTCTTTATTTCCCCTGCCCCTCTCAATTTCTCTCTGTCTATATCCAAAATAAATAAATAAATAAATAAATAAATGTGATATCTGCACACATACAGTGGACTATGGCTCATTTACAAAAAGATGAGATTATCTCTATTACTACAACAGGCATGGCTGTGTGGGAGATCGTGCTAAGTATAATAAGGCAGAAAGAGGGAGCAGGGCGGTAGCGCCGCGAGGACCTGTGTAAGGATGCCTGTTCCAGCCCCTGCAGGGGAGTTACTTTACAGGCGGTGAAGCAGGTCTGCAGGTGTCTGTCTTTCTCTCCCCCACTCTATCTTCCCCTCCTCTCTCCATTTCTCTCTGTCCTAGCCAACAATGAAGACATAAATAACTACAACTAAATAAATAAATAAAAATAAGGCAGAAAGAGACAGATACATGCTAAATAATTTCACTGGGATTTAAGAAACAGAGCAAGGACAAAGAATGAAACATGAATAAGCACTTGGTCTGTATTTACAGATCTAAAGCTATTAAAAATGAGAGGGCTAAAATGCCCAGCCAACTATTAGTAGCTCACTTGAATAGTGCACTACTTTGTCATGTATACAACCCAGGTTTGAGCAAAGACCCCACCATGCTGAAGAAAGTTTCAGGGCTGTGGTTACTTACTCTCTGAAAAAGTCAGCCTTGAACAGTAAGCCCCAGATATGATCAAATGAAGCAAAAATAAATAAATAAATAAATAAATAAAATGAGGTAAGGGATACAGTGGGAAAAGGTGGCACTTTGGTGGTGGATAGATGTGAATAAACAATCTGAACAGATGTAATATCATGTCTGAACTTCCAAGGTTCTAGGTTCAGTCTTCACCATCATAAACCAGAGCTGAACATGGGTCTTCTTAGAAAAGTATATATTATATAGTATATATACTCAAAGGTAGCAACCTTGAATAAAACATACCTTTTAGAAGTAGTTAGGAACGAGGAAAGCACCAAGAGACTATATTGTATAGAGTCAGAGAGAAATTGAGAGGGGAGAGAGATAGAAGAGAGAGAGAGAGAAGAGAGGAGAGAGAGAGGAGAGAGAGAGGAGAGAGAGAGAGAGAGAGAGTCCTGCAACCCTGCTCATGCAGCTTTTCTCCTGCAGGTGGGGACTAGGGGTTTGAACTCTGTAATGTGTGCACTTAACCAGGTGCACCACCACATGGCCCCTTAACTATAACATTTAAAACAGAACATGTCACTCATATAGATACTTTCAGTAGAATTTAAGTATTGTACCACCAATTTATATTCATAATCACCCACTAAAATGTAGAAATAAGGTATTTAGCACAAATTTTACATCATTTCTTTTTCCCCTTGAATTTAGTGGTCTACCCTACTGTAATGGCTTTTCAAACTCCAAAATATTTTATCAACCACACTATTCTGCTTCCCTTAAAAAAAGTATTACCTGAAATTTAAATTTTAGGTTTCAACAATGAGATTTCACCTTACACCAGTAAGAATGGCCAATAATAACAAAACAGGAAATAGTGTCGGTGAAAATGTGGAGAAAAAGGAGCTCTGTAACACTGCCAGTAAGAATGCAAACTGGTACAGCTACTATAAAAATGGTATGGTATGATCCATCAATACTACTCTTAGCCATTACCCAAAATATATGAAAACACTAATTCCAAGGGACATATGCACCTCTTCCCCTCTACCCCCAAGTTTATAGCTGTGTTATCCATAAAAGCCACACTATGGAAGCAACCTAAAGTCTCATCCACAGATGACTGGATAAATAAATTATGGAATTTTGGGGGCCGGGTGGTGGCACACTCATTCAAACACTCGTGTAACTATGTGCAAGGACCTGGGTTTGAGCCCCAGATCCCTATCTGCACGGGGACACTTTGTGGGTGATAAAGCATGTCTGCAGGGTCTTTCTCTCTTGCTCTCTAGTGCCCTCACACTTCTCAATTTCTCTCTGTTTCATCAAATAATGTGGTGTGTGTGTGTGTGTGTGTGTGTGTGTGTGTGTGTGTGTGTGTGTAAAGACAGAGAGAGAGAAAGGGTAGGGGAACATGGTTGCAGGAGTGGTGAATTCGTAGTGTCAGACTGAGCCTCAGCAATAATCCTGCTTGGGGGAAAAATGTTATGGGATATATTCTCAGTGGAGTACTACCTAGTAATTAAAAAAAGAACACATTTTGGACAAAATGGATGGGAACTGGAAATAATTATACTTAGTGAAGTAAGGCAGTGAAAGACAATTACTAGATGGTTTTATTCATATGTGGAATATAGAGAATTGAAACACATGAACACATGAAAAGAAAGACAGTAACAAATCTGGCACTAGAAAATGGCGACAGAATTTTGGTGGTGAGTGTGATGTAGAACAATTATCTTATGATTCTGTAAATCACTATTAAATCATTTAAGAAAACTTAAAAATAAATAAATTTTAGGTTCCATATATTTCCTCTATAAGCTTTTTCTAAATTAAGTTATTAGGACAATAATTAATATGAAATGGATATAAATTATAGAACTTTATAAAATTTTAGAAATTGTTATTAAAAATTAAAAGTAATATTTATGGGTAATGTCTTATTTGATTATATAAATGGGATATATCTTTATTATGCATATGCTGGTGTATATTATTTCTTGAGTGACATGATACATTTCTACTTTTTATTTGGGTAAGATTTATCACTTTTAAGAACCATGAAAATAAACAAGGTATTGAGATTTTATATTAGCAGTTTCGTTCAGCTTCCTGAATTAACAACAAAACTTAATTATGACAAGTTACCAACTGACAACTTTTTAAATGTCATTCTTCAGTGTAGTTGCAAGTGAGCATCAGAAATATCTAGGGTTACAAAAGGATTGTTATGCAATCATTAGAATTATTTTTCTAAAGCAACCAGAAGGACAGATATCATTAAAATTAGAGTAGAAATAAACAACATCAAAAATAAGAGAACCATACAAAAGATCAATGAAGCCAAATCTTGGTTCTTTGAAAAATTAAACAAGATTGACAAACCCCTAGCCAGACTCACTAAAAAAAAAAAAAAAAAGGAAAAGACTCAAATTAATAAAATTATAAACGATAGAGGAGATATCACAACTGACACCACAGAAATCCAGAAAATCACGCAAAACTTCTATGAAGAACTATACGCCACCAAGCTAGAGAATCTGGAAGAAATGGAAGAATTCCTAGAAACATATGCCCTTCCAAAACTGAACCAGGAAGAACTACAAAACCTAAATGCACCAATCACAGACAAAGAAATCGAAACCATTATTAAGAATCTTCCCAACAACAAAAGTCCTGGACCAGATGGCTTCACAAACGAATTCTACAAAACCTTCAATAAACAGTTAATACCTATACTTCTAAAGCTTTTCCACTAGATTGAAGAAACAGGAACACTCCCTTCTACCTTCTATGAAGCCAACATCACCCTGATACCAAAAGCAGATAGGGACACAATAAAAAAGGAAAACTGCAGACCAATATCTCTGATGAACATAGATGCCAAAATAGTAAACAAGATCCTGGCCAACAGCATACCAGCAGTATATCAAAAAGATCATCACAACAAGTGGGGTTTATCCCAGGAATGCAAGGCTGGTTCAACATGTGTAACTCAATCAATGTCATTCACCACATCAATAAAAGCAAAGCCAAAAACCACATGATTATCTCAATAGATGCAGAGAAAGCCTTTGACAAAAATCCAACACCCATTCATGCTTAAAACACTACAAAAAATTGGAATAGTGGAGTCCATATATAGCAAACCTACAGCCAACATCATGTTCAATGGACAGATGCTGAAAGCATTTCCTCTCAGATTGGGGACTAGAAAGGGCTGTCCATTATCACCATTACTCTTCAATGTAGTATTGGATTCTTGCCATAGCAATCAGGCAAGAGAAAGGAATCAAAGGAATACAGATTGGAAGGGAAGAAATCAAGCTCTCACTATTTGCAGATGATATTATAGTATACATAGAAAAACCTAAAGAATCCAGCAGAAAACTACTGGAAGTTATCAGGCAATATATAGCAAGGTGTCAGGCTACAAAATCAATGTACAAAAATCAGTGAAATTTCTTTATGCAAACAATAAATCTGAAGAAGACATCCAGAAATCACTCCCATTCACTGTTGCAGCAAAATCAATAAAATACCTAGGAGTAAACCTGACCAAAGAAGTAAAAGACTTGTATACTGAAAACTATGAGTCACTATTCAAGGAAATATAAAATGATACCAAGAAATGGAAAGACATTCCATGCTCATGGACTGGAAGAATTAATATCATCAAAGTGAATATTCTCCCCAGAACCATATACAAATTTAACGCAATACCCATCAAAGTTCTACCAAGCTTCTATAAGAGAATAGAACATAAACTGCAATCATTTATCTGGAACCAGAAAACACCTAGAATTGCCAAAACCATCTTGAGGAAAAGAAACAGAAATGGAGGCATCACACTCCCAGATCTCAAACTATATTATAATGCCATCATCATCAAAACAGCCCGGTACTGGAACAAAAATAGGCACACAGACCAGTGGAACAGAATTGAAAGCCAGGAACTAAACCCCCACTCTTATGGACATCTAATCTTTGATAAGGGGGCTCAAAGTATTAAATGGGGGAAGGAGGCTCTTCAATAAATGGTGCTGGGAAAACTGGGTTGTAACATGCAGAAGAATGAAACTGAACCACCTTATCTCACCAGAAACAAAAATCAACTCCAGATGGATCAAGGACCTGGATGTTAGACCAGAAACTATTAAATACTTAGAGGAAAACATTGGTGGAACACTTTCCCACCTAAACCTCAAGGACATCTTTGATGATACAAACCCAATTGCAAGGAAGACTAAAGTAGAAATGAACCAATGGGACTATATCAAGTTGAAAAGCTTTTGCACAGCCAAAGAAACTATCACACAAACAAAGAGATCCCTCACAGAATGGGAGAAGACCTTCACATGCCATACACATCAGACAAGAGATAACCAAAATAATAACCAAAATATACAAAGAGCTCATCAAACTTAGCAACAAGAAAGCAAATGACCTCATCCAAAAAACGGGCAGAAGATATGAACAGAACTTTCACTACAGAAGAGATCCAAAAGGCTACCATACACATGAAAAATTGCTCTAGGTCACTAATTGTCAGAGAAATACAAATAAAGACAACATTGAGATACCACCTCACCCCTGTGAGAATGGCATACATCAAAAAGGACAGTAGCAACAAATGCTGGAGAGGCTGTGGGGACACAGGAACCCTTCCACATTGCTGATGGGAATGTAAACTGGTCCAGCCTCTGTGGAGAGCAGTCTGGATAACTCTTACAATGCTAGACATGGACCTTCCATATGACCCTGTAATCCCTGTCCTAGGGATATACTCCAAGGACTCCATAATACCCAACCAAAAAGGTATGTGTACACCTATGTTCATAGCAACACAATTCGTAATAGCTAAAACCTGGAAGCAATCCAGGTGCCCAACAATAGATGAGTGGATGAGAAAGTTGTGGTGTACATACACAAAGGAATACTACACAGCTGTTAAGAACCATGAACCCACCTTCTCTGACCTATCTTGGATGGAGCTAGAAGGAATTATGTTAAATGCGCTAAGTCAGAAATATAAAGATAAGAATGGGATGATCCCACTCATAAACAGAAGTTGTAAAAGAATATCAGAAAGGGAAACTCAAAGCAGGATTTGACTGAATTTGGAGGAGGGCACCAAAGTAAAAACCATGGGGTGAGGGTGAGTGTAGATGTACAGCTTCATGGGGCAGTGGGGGGGGGGGGGATGGGGTGCGACAAAATCTTTTGGTAGTGGGAATGGTGTTTATGTACACTCCTATCAATTTGTAGCCATATAAATTACTATTTAATTAGTATGAGAGGGGAAAATTGATTGAATGTCTCAAACTTTTAAAATCACAGACTGAGTCTTTTTAATACATAGGCTGAGTCTTTGATATGTTGACTCTCTTAAAAGCTTAGACCAGGGAGAACAGAAGCAACCGGTGGAACAGCTATATACAAATAATGTCAAAGGACATAAATTATGGTGATGTGCATGATACAGCAAATCCTAACAAAGGGATATTTCAAAGTTAACCCAATTGCCCAATAATGTGATTATAGCAATAACTATCTATTGTCTTCTTAAATCCTAAGACAGCAGGAACCTCCCTCTTCCTCTATAGAGCCTGTATTTCCCCCAGTCCTGGAACCTATAGGGTGGGGCTCACTGTCCTGCATGCTTCTCTCAATTCATACCAAATGATATTGCATCTGCTGATCACAACCTAATCACCACAATGAGTACCACCACAGCATGCTTCACTTCAGACTGTGTCCAGAGACGTCAGGCATAGAATGTCCACCCTTCAGCCTCATTACTCGGGTGAGACCTTTCCTTTCATAGTATTCTCTAACTCCACTCCAGGAGGTTCACATACTAACAAAATCCCAAAACCTAGATATAGACCAGGTCCCATAAGATAGAGTGTATGTTCACATGTATCCATAAATTAGGGCAAAATATATACCTGAAAGCAAAAGTACACAATAGTCTATAGTGAGTCAGTATAAAGTTCATAATGAATTAGTGTCTACTTAGACTTAAGTACTCTCCTGACTTACTTCCTATTCCAGTTCTCTCACTCACTCCAAAGCTAACCTCATCAAAGCAAGGACTACAAAAGCTGAGTAAGGGCAATAGACTGGCATACTTTAACGATAACTCTTTAGTCACTATCAGGCTGGGGCCCTATTTGAGGAGTTCTGAGATTACCAAACAGACATGATGGGCTTAGACTTCAAATAAATCCCTCTATCCATTGCTACCTGTCATTCCTATCAGGAACAACAAAATAAACCCCTTTGTGGGCCCCCATAGGACATTGCCCTCAAGTTGGATCAACAATGGTAGAGAATGTTCCATCCTCTGAAGGGAGGCTGGACTGGTATGCCTCATGTTGGTTTGGTTTCCTTCCCCCCCCCCCCCCTGCTAGTTTCGCAAGCACACACTGCTCCCTGCCCCCTTGTCCCCGCCCCCGATCCCCTACAGACATCCAGAGTCCTTGCAGCCACCTGGAGGAGAAAGATGGAGAAGCACATGGTGTGGTGATTTGCCCGCTCATGAATAAAGATTAAACTGCAGCTTCTCTGCCCAGCCGTGTGTCCTCGAGTCTCTGTCTCTGTCTACCGCCGCGAAGCTAGCCCGGCCAATTAGTGCCCTGAACTTTAATGACACTGGACAATATACTGTATGCTATACCTAAGGAAGATGGCTCCTGATACTGGGGCAGCTTGGAATGTTCCTACTGATGACCACAGAATGTGAGCTCAGATCTACAGGGATGCAGAGGTCACATAGCTCCTAAGCTGAATATGGGCCCCAGATCACATCAAATTGATGGGGCTCACAGTCCACAATATTTATACACCTTTCCCTTATTTGGGAGCTACTCTCTTCCCTGATCCAGCTTTCTGGTCCTTTTTCCAGCCATGACATCATCTCCCCAGACAATAACTTGGATCCACCTGCATATAAGATTTCAGGATCAGGCAAAAACAAAAAAACAAAACAAACAAAAAAAACACAGTAGTATAGCCACAGGCTCTTTGGAATATAACTAAAATATGCCTACTAGCTATCTACAAAATGGAGATGCCCCCCCAGTCTTCATCTGCACTGCTCCAGCCTTTAGGTTCATGATTAGTCAACAACTTGTTTGGCTTTATATGTTAACTCTCTTTCAGCCACCAGGTTCCAGATGCTAGCATGATGCTGACCAGAGTTCCCTAGACAGACAACCCCACCAATGTGTCCTGGAACTCTGATTTCCCAGAACCCTGCCCCCTAGGGAAAGAGAGAAGAAGGCTGGGAGTATGGATCGACCTGTCAATGCCCATGTTCAGTGGGGAAGCAATTACAGAAGGCAGACCTTCCACCTTCTGCATGCCACAATGATCTTGGGTCTATACTCCCAGAGGGTTAAAGAATAGAAAAGCTATCAAGGGAGGGGATGGGATATTGAGTTCTGGTGGTAGGAACTGTGTGGAGCTGTACCCCTCTTATCCTGTGGTTTATTCAATGTTTCCTTTTTATAAATATAATTTTTTTAAAAAAGAACTATTTTTCTATGTCATACCTATAACAATATTTCCACTTTTTGATGGTTATTTCTGAATTTTTATATTTTGACACATGTATAGTTATCAGATTTGTGACAGGTAATAGGCATGATTTGGTTTTAGTGAGAGAAGATCTGTCATAAAGACATAGAGAGATATCTTAGTAAGTGGATCATTTCCTAAAAATCAAGATGTTGGTTTCCTTCAAAATGATATTGAAGGATTGCCCTGGAAAGTGAACCCCCAAAGCACGTATGTTATAAATTGTAGACTACTATAAATCAAAATGTAAAACAAATTAGCTATAAACTTAAGAAATTGGTAGTTTTTAGTTTATATTGTAGTGTGACTGTCATGCTTCAGATGTACTTTATGCTGTACTTCTGGGATTGATACTTGGGAATTCAGAAAATTTGGGGTTTTCTTTAGTGTAAATGTTCCAGAGAAATTCTTAATACTGTGCTTTGTAAAACAATAAAGTAATACATAAATGTCTATATTTATTAAGCTGGTATTAAAACTTGTTTCTTGAATGTCATTTTTGTCTAGTATTCATAATTTTATTATTATGTATTTATTTCTCTTCTGAGTCCAGGTCTCAAACTTGTGCAGTTTCACAGCTCTGTGTCAAGTTTTTGTTCAGAAAGACAAATGCACAGAGAGAAAGAGGCAGTGAGAGAGACAGACCGCACCATTAGAGCTTCCTCTAGTACGACAGTAATTTCTGTGTAGTGCTGAGGCTTGTACCTGGTCTATGTGAATAGCAAGGCATGCTACCCAGTGAGCTGTCTCTGCCCAATACAATTTTTTTTTTTTTTTTTTTGGTTATCAGTAGGGTTTCACCACTCTAGGATAACAAGATGACTTTTTTCAGATAGGGACAAAGACAAAAAAGCAGACAGAGACAGTGAAAGATACCATAGCTCCCAAGTTTTCTTCATTGCACTGGGGGTTGAACCAAGGTCACACGCAGAGCAAAGCAGAACATTACCCATGTTAGCTATTTCGCTGCCCTATCCTAATTAGAAAGCTTTATTTTATTTTTAAAGATTTGATTATTGATTAACCAGAGATGAGGGAAAGAGGGAGAGGGAGACGGAGAAAGAGAGAGAGAACAGAGCTGGCAAGATAGCTTACCTGGAAAGGTACCTGCTTTGTCATGTATGCGATTCAGGTTTAAGCACAGTCCCCACTGCACTAAAGAAAGTTTTGTTTATTGTAGTGATTTCATTCTCTTCCTCTGTCTCTATGTCTTTGTCTCTCTACCTGGAAATGAATTAATGAATGAGTGAATAATGAAAGAAGAGAAAGACCTGAAATTATAAAATACATAGAAGAAAACAAAGGAAAAAACTTCAGGACCGTAACAACAAAGTTGTGTCTGGAGACTTAACCCCATAGGCAAGGGAAACTAAAACAAAAACAAACCAACTGGACTGAATCAAATTAAAAAGCTTCTGAACACTAAAAAAAAAAAAAAAAAAAAAAAAAAAATTCACAAAGATAAAATATTAGCAAAGCAAATGAGAGAAGGTGTTTGCACATAACACATTCAACAAGAGACTGATATAAATATTTTTACAAAGAACTCAAACAACCCAACAACAAAACAACCAACAACCCAGGAAAATTGTTGGCAAAATAGGTGAATAAGCAGGTCTCTAAGGAAGACACTGAGATGACACATAGTCATATGAAAAAATGCTCCATATCACTAATCATTAGAGAAATGCAAACTAAGACTACATTAAGATTCTTTCTCACACCCATAAGAATGGACTACATCAACAAAACAGGAAATGAAAAGTGTCGGTGAAGATGTGGAGAAAATAACTCTAGAACACTGCTGGTGCAGTTCCTATGGAAAACAGTATAGAAAGTCCTTAAATAAACAGACAACTCATCCAGCAATACTACTCCAAGGCAGAGATCCAAAGGACATAGAAGCACTAATTTCAAAGGATGTAAGTATGCATCCTGGTATGGAACTATGTCCTGTAATCATATTATCTTGTAAACCACTACTATATCACTAATAAAAATGATAGATGCTCCCTTACATTCACAGATGTAATACTTACAATAGCAAAAATATAGAAAAATTCCAAAATGCCCAGTGACAGGTGACTGGATAAAGAAGTTTGGGAACATATACTCAATGGAATACTACTCTGAAGTAAAAAACATGATGTTGTATGATTTAGAACAAGATGGATCAAACTAGAAGTGATTCTACTAATTGAAATAAGAGGTAAAATAAATAAATAAATGAAACTAGTATAACTACAGGCCCTTTGGAATATGACTGAAGTATGCCTACTAGCTATCTACAGAATGGAGATGCCCCCCCAAGTCTTCATCGGCACTACTCCAGCCTTTAGGTTCATGATTAGTCAACAACTTGTTTGGCTTTATATGTTAACTCTCTTTTCAGCCACCAGGTTCCAGACGCATGATGCTGACCAGACTTCCCTAGACAGACAACCCCACCAATGTGTCCTGGAGCTCTGATTCCCCAGAACCCTGCCCCCTAGGGAAAGAGAGAAGAAGGCTGGGAGTATGGATCGACCTGTCAATGCCCATGTTCAGTGGGGAAGCAATTACAGAAGGCAGACCTTCCACCTTCTGCATGCCACAATGATCTTGGGTCTATACTCCCAGAGGGTTAAAGAATAGAAAAGCTATCAAGGGAGGGGATGGGATATGGAGTTCTGGTGGTGGGAACTGTGTGAAGTTGTACCCCTTATCCTATGGTTTTGTCAGTGTCTCCTTTTTAATAAATAAATAAAAATTAAAAAAGAAAGAAAGAAATAAGAGGTATGGGGCAGTGAACAGAGGATTCTGGTCATATATGGAATATTGATGACTGAAACAAATAAACTTGCAAAACAAACAAACTGCTAACCAAAGTGCTTCTTGGATTTTATGAGAACTGTGGTTATGAAGATGAGGACACAGAATTTTTGTGGAGGGTGTGTGATAACTTACATATACCATATATAGATGTGAAATTATACCCCTGAAATCTTATACTTTTGTAAAACTATTTAATCAGTTGTGAAAATGGAGGGGGGTAAGAGGATTATAAAGATAGATCACTTGGACACTGGACCTACTTTGTCATGTACATGACACAGGGTCATTCCTGTACCTTATTGAGCTGAAGATATCACTACTGTGATATCTTTTCCTTTATTCTGTTTCTCTTTTTCTACCTGATAAAGTTGACCGGAACCTGTGAAGTCACAGTGGAGATCAAAAATAAAAGAGGGAGAGAGAGAACTAACCCATTACTCTGGCATATTGAGCTGGATATTGAACTCAAGACCCCAGGTTCTAGGTCTATGTTTTATCTATTGCACTATTTTCCCTGGCACTGTTCATGGTATTAAAATATTTACTAATTTGTTTATTTAAAAATATGTACTTTTCTAGAGAGTGAGAGAAACAAAAAGATGTTGGGAGAGAGACCAGATCAATTCTAGCTTATGGTGGTGTGGGGCACTGAACCTGGGAACACATTGCCTCAGGCAGGAAAGTCTTTTTGCATAATCAATATGCTGTCTCCCTTGCCCTACTATGTTGGGCAGCCCCCCTGCTCTGTTCCATCAGTGATACTATGGTCTATTTACATAATCATTGTTTTGCCTGAGACCTGCCCTACCTGCAGGGTATTAATTAATCCCACTGGTTAAAACCTTCACAACAGTTGCTATGGAAGCTTTCTACCTCAGCAGCTCTTTCCTTTTCTGCATCCCCTTTCCTAGACATTTCCTTTTCTGACTTGCCACTTCTGTTTCAAAAGATATAAAGGCATTGTCTCTGATTAATAAAGATGAATTGTGTTTCTGCTCTGCCACAAGTTCCTGGTTCCTCTCCCGCATTGCTGAGTAAGCAGCAGCCCAGGTTGGCTCTGGTCAAGTTCTCTCCAACCCAGAGACCACGTGCCCGGGAACACCTGTAACGCTAGCCCAGCACTACTAATGCACTTTAATGAGAGAAGGAGCAGAATACTACTTAGTTCTGGCATATGGGATGTAGGGAATGAACCTAGATCCTATGAGGTCTCAGGTGGGCAAATTCTGTACTATAATTCTGTGTTACCTCTCCATCCCTAATATTCATAATCATCAAGAACAAAGAACTGAAATAATAATGCTAGTCTGAGAGGAACTTTAAACATTAGGATATTATGTGAATAGGTGCTAGTGATAATGGAATTGATATCATTTGGTCTGTGTTTAGCTGTGATCATGCTATAAAACAGTTTTACACTCTTTGGTTCTAGTTGATACTGTTTACTGAGAATTCTAACTCCAAGAAGAAAATGTGATTTAACTAGTTAGGAATGTATACTCTTAAGTTCTTCCTCTTTTGCTTGGTTACAGCTAGTACAGACTCATTCAAATACTTCTCTTTTTTTTTGTATATGCTACATTATTTTTGTGACTAACATCATAGGACCACTTCATTCAAAGTGAATTTTAACATACTAGAAAAAGCAAAAGGGCAGCATGTATGCGAATATTGGTAATAAGAGCAGTATAATTTTTTTTTAAAAAATCTTTTATTATCTTTATTTATTTATTGCGTAGAGACAGTCAGAAATCAAGAGGTTGGGAGGGATAGAGAGGGTGAAAGACAGAGAGACACCTGCAGCACTGCTTCACTGCTTGTGAAGCTTTCCCCCTGCAGGTGGGGACTGGGTGCTAGAACCTGGGTCCTTGAGCACTGTAACATGTGCACTCAACCAGGTATGCCGCCACCTGGCTCCCCCAAGTCTAATTTTTAAAAGGAAAAAAATTGAAAGTTCTTAAAGTTGTACTACACTTAAACTCACTATGAATATGACTGTATAAAGGATATATTTGAAGGGGCCGGGTGGTAGCACACCGGGTTAAGCGCACAGAGTGTGAAGGCAGGGACCTGAGCAAGGATCCCGGTTCCAGTCCCGGATCCTCACCTGCAGGGAAATTGCCTCACAAGCGGTGAAGCAGGTCTCAGGTATCTATCTTTCTTTCCCCCTCTCTGTATTCCCCTCCTCTCTCATGTTCTCTCTGTTTTATCCAACAACAACAATGGAGAAAAGATGGCCTCCAGGAGCAGTGGATTCATAATGCAGGCATGGAGTCCCAGCAATAACTCTGGAGGCAAAAAAATAAAAGGGGGTGGAGAAGGCTATATTTAATAATAAAACTGTACTGTTTAAAACTACTATGTACAACATTCAATCTCTCTAAATTATCTCATAAGAAAGGTTGAAAAGGAAAACGAACATTTAAAATTTGCTGGTCTAGCTTTGCGGGTGGGAGAGAGACGACCAGAGACTCATGGCTAAGCTGGGAACGCAGTTCAGTCTTTATTGATGAGGAATGCAGTGCAAGCTATCTAATCTAATCTGTCTTCATTAGAAAGCCCTGTCCTTTACATCTCCTGAGGCAGAAGTGTCAGGTCAGAAGAGGATGTACGGAGGATAGGGGGTGGGGAGAAGGAAAAAGCCCTCGAACCAGAGGGGATTAAACGGTGGAAAACATGTGACTAGGAGAGGGGGGCAGAGTGGAAAAAGAGCTCGAACCAGTGGGGATTAAACCAGTGTGAACAAAACAATGATTATGTAAATAGACCACAGCATCAAGCAATGCAACAGAAGGGGTCTCAGAAGCAGAATTTAGAAGCAGACCAAGAAAAATTGATAGACAGTAATGGTTCTATCAGACCTGGAGTCTAGGAGGAAATACACACAATCAAAATCTCTTTTGAAACATTTGATGTACATCTGGCCTGCAATTCTTTCTAAGTGTAGTATGTCTTGGAGTAAAAACAGCTAAATAAACTCCCAAATTAGAACCTACTGTTTAACATCACTGGAATCCTCACAGTGTCTAGTTGTACAGACAGCATGTGAACAATTTGTTTTCAAAGAACAGGAATTCTTCCGGAACCTGGTGGCTGAAAAGAGAGTTAACATACAAAGCCAAACAAATTGTTGAACAATCATGGACCTAAAGACTGTAATAGTGCAGATGAAGTGTTCTTTCCTGGACAGACTACCCCATCAATGTGTACTGGAGCGCCACTTTCTCAGAGCCCCACCCTACTAGGGAAAGAGAGAGACAGACTGGGAGTATGGGTTGACCAGTCAACGCCCATGTTCATCGGGGAAGCAATTACAGAAGCCAGACCTTCCACCCTCTGCAACCCACAACGACCCTGGATCCATACTCCCAGAGAGATAGAGAATGGGAAGGCTATCAGGGGAGGGGGTGGGATGTGGAGATCGGGTTATGGGAATTGTGCGGAATTGTACCCCTCTTATTCTATGGTTTTTTTAATGTCTCCTTTCTTAAATAAATAATAATAAAAAAACTGGAATTCTTTGGGTATAAAATCTAAATTTTAATGTTATTAGAGATAAGTTTATGCTTCTTGTTGATATCTAGTCTCCAAAAGGCTGGTTAGATTCCATAAAACCAAACAAAAACCTAGGTTCAGTAGTTGATCTTTGAACTTTAAAAAAAAATTTTGTTCTTTGTTGAGAAACAGAGAAGTGACTTTTTTATAACAGTCAAGTTGAGAGTTAATTCTCCATGAGTCTAGTCTATGCATGTCTTATGGGGTTAAAAAAAAAATGCTGCATTTGCTCTAAGCTTTGGAAGATGGAGATACTGTCTTCTCTGGAGAAAAGGGAAGTATTGATTACTATCTAGTAAATTAATGTCTCCTTCCTGGAAAATAATCAAGCTGGTTTGATGTTGTTATAAAAGCTTCAGCTTTCCTTGGTATTGAGTTCTTCTCTAAAATAGCCTATATGTATGTAGAATTGGGGCTTAGGGGCCTAGGGAAAATGGTGATATTTTGGTTGTCACTATAACTATTGCTATAATTATTGCTATGTCAAGGTAGTGTTATACTTTTTTTTTTTTTGTCACCAGGATTATCACTGGGGCTCCATGACTGCACTACAAATCCATTGCTCCCAACAGCCATTTTTTCCCTCCATTTTCTTTTTACTTGATAGGTCAGAGAGAAATTGAGAGGGGAGAAGAAAGAAAGGAAAGGGAAGCAGGAAGGAGAGAAAAAGGGAGAGAAAGAGACATCTAAAACCTTGCTTCACCGCTTGTGAAACTTAACTTCCTTCTTTGCTACCCACAGATAGGGACTGGGGGCTACAACCCAGGTCCTTGTACAGGATACTGTGTGCACTCAACCAGGCACGCCACTTCCTTGCCCTGAATGTGTTATATATATATACATATATATATTGTTTGTTTGTTGTTAAAATCCATGAAACTCAGACAGGCTAATGTATCAGCTAAAATCACGGTTTATAGTTTTTCAGGGTTTAATTACTTGTAGCTATGGTATTACTTTTACACAAAGTTCTCTTACTATTGTTAACTTTGGACTTTACCATTACATTGGAGAGATTTAATTTGACTCAGAAATCTGAGACAATCCATTAAAATATTTTAATAAACTCTAGTGCTAGCTAAGTAAGTAGAAACTATGAATTCCAGTTCTGATCTTCACCTATTTGCTTTAGAAATTCTATAAAGGAATTGCTTTGAAGTATTTTCTGTAAAGAATCAAGTTTAAATGCATTCATTTCCTAAGTCATGGCAAAAATAGTTGTCCCATGGTATGGCATTTCAATCTTTTTAAGGGGAAGGGTTGAGGCTAATACTTGGTGGAAATGAAATGA
This sequence comes from Erinaceus europaeus, assembly GCF_950295315.1. Taxonomy (NCBI): domain Eukaryota; kingdom Metazoa; phylum Chordata; class Mammalia; order Eulipotyphla; family Erinaceidae; genus Erinaceus; species Erinaceus europaeus. Next base: position 117,211,747 of record NC_080165.1, on the reverse strand, counting down.
AATTGATAAATAATGTTTTACTCACCACTATAAATCTTTAAAAAATAACCTTAATTCTAGTAAATTAAAAAACACAAGCCTTCTCTACTCATTAAATATTGGAAACTTTGATGCATCTTCAATTGAGTAGATTCACTCAGCTACAATTTTTGGTCTGAAGTACATGAGGTTCCACATTAATTTATAAAACATCGAGTCAGATTTACAACTGCAGAGATAAGTATATGAATCACAGACTCAAGAATATTTTCCTTTAATCATGGAAACTGAAAAGACTTTCATAAACACTTTTTAAAAAATTATCTAACAAGTACTGGGGGCTGAGTGGTGGCTCCCTTGGTTAAGTACACATGTGTAAATGACAGGGTTTCAGACCTCACTTCTCCCCTACAAGATGGAAACCTCACAGGAGTTGAGCAGTAGCTCACTGAGTTAAGCGCACGTGGTGAAAAGCGCAAGGACCGGTGTAAGAATCCCAGTTCAAGCCCCCCGGCGCCCCATCTGCAGAGGAGTCGCTTCACAGACAGTGAAGCAGGTCTGCAGGTGTTCATCTTTCTCTCCCACTCTGTCTTCCCGTCCTCTCTCGATTTCTCTCTGTCCTGTCTAACAACGACGGCATCAATAACAACAACAATAATAACCACCACAACAGTGGAAAAACAAGGGCAACAAAAAGGAAAATAAATATTTAAAAAAAAAAGATGGAAACTTCAAAAGCAGTGAAGCAAGTACTGCAGGTGTCTCTTTTCCTCTTTTCCCTTCCCCTCTTATTTCTCTCTGCCCTATCAAATAAAAATAAAAAATAATAATAAACAAGGAAAAAATGGCTACCAGGAGCAATGAACTGTTCGTCCAAGTACCAAGCCCTAGCCATAATACTGGCGGCAAACAAACAAATGCAAAACAAATACTACCTGAGTCCTACTTTGGACAAAGTCCTAGGTGAAAAAAATGACAGTCCACCAAATTTGTATGCACCAAGGATTTATAGTCTGAACTAGCTGCAGCAGTTTAGAAGAGTGGGATTTGAGTGTTTCTTTACTTAAATCACACCTTTCACCCAAATCTCAAAATGTTCTGTAAAACTTGTCTTTTTAAAAATCTCTTTTCACTGCAGGTAGTTCCAAACTGAACCATACATCAAGCCACATTATTATTCTCTTTAATCTTGCTTGGACTAAATAGTACACAGAAGGGAACCAAGGCATCATCTAATTCAGTATAGGGCTGTGGAGCATTTCCTGTGTGTACTGACAGACCTAAGCAAACAGACCATCGAAAGAGATTTAACAGCACTAATAACTAAGTATATTGGGTCCACACTGCATTCCAGGTATTAGAACAGATAGCTTTTAAACAGATTGCTTTAGTCCTATAATTATACTGTCAAGGTAAACACTGTTACTCCATTTTTTTAGGTTTAGAAATTGAAGCCTAAAAAGGAGAATCCACTTGCTTAAAGATCTATGTCATGAAAGTGAAGCACAAGTTCAGATAGCCTGATACCAAAATCTGTGCCAGATTTAAACACTACGTTATGTAACCTTAATAAGTTTTCTTGCTGTTCCTTTATCTCTTTAAGTTCATGTCCCCTTCAAGGTCTTTGGCTTATCATTACCTCTACTAATCTCTTCCTTCAAGATTTACACACTACTTTGTTCAGGTCCAAATGTCTCCACTTCAGAAATGCCTTTTTTGACCTATCCTCGTACCGGTGGTCATGGCATCTTGAAATACAAAATTTCATCTGAAATCATCTTTTTCCAAGTATACTTTGTTCACTTGTCTTCTTATTCGTCATCACTATTACTTTCATCTTAATGTAGCACCTCTTTTCTTCTGAATCTGCTTGTCTAAAGGTCCATGAAACAAGAGTTGTATCACATTCATCTGTCCCTAAATCTTTACAGCTGGCATCCTTCCTGGTGTGGCATGTGCTGGGTCAATGAGAGAACTGATTACCTTCACTACTGTTGACATTTCTCTTTTCCTCCTGATTGTTCAAGGAGTTCTTGCTGGAACTCCAACGTCTGTAGCATAAGCTATTGAAGGCAATGACTTGGCATCTTTAGTGTAATCAGTGTATGAATACAAAGGTAGTTTAAGGATGACAGTTATATTCTCATTATCAAACTTAATTTTTCCCCCAGATTACTTAATACATGACCTTAGATGAGTTCCTTCCATCTGCTCACAAGGGAAGAAGTTAACAGACAACTGATTTTTTTTTTATTGCTGTTGTTGTTGTTGTTGGATAGGACAGAGAGAAATGGAGAGAGGAGGGGGAGACAGAGAGAGGGAGAGAAAGACACCTTCAGACCTGCTTCACCGTCTGTGAAGTGACTCCCCTGCAGGTGGGGAGCTGGGGGCTCCAACCAGGATCCTTAAGCTGGTCCTTGAGCTTTGCGCCACCTGTGCTTAAACTGCTGCACTACTGCCTGACTCCCAACATCTGATTTTTTAATCTAAAAAATTCATAATTACCATTTTGGCAAGGACATCTAGATACTTTTTTTTCTGAGTTACAATGACTGTTGCAAGAAGAGCTAAATTAGTTTTTGTTGTCAGGACTTCACTATTCTCAGTCTGATTTTTTCAGATAGAATGATCAAGACAGAGACAAAGAGACAGAGGAAGAAAAGGCACAGACATCTAGTATAGTTGAGGCTGGACTCAAACCTGGGTCTTACACATAGCAAAGCAGGTACATTACCCAGGTGAGCTATCTTGTTCCTCTCTCTCTTTTTACCTATTCCTTTAAAAAATTTATTTATAAAATAGAAATATTATGGTCCGGGAGGTAGCACAATGGATGAAATGTTGGACTCTCAAGCATGAGGTCCTATATTCAATCCCTGGCAGCACATGTACCAGAGTGATGTTCTTTCTCTATCCTCCTATCCTTCTCATTAATAAATAAATAAAATATTTTTAAAATGGAAATATTGACAAGATAATAGGATAAGAGGGGTACAATTCCACAAAACTCCCACTGCCAAAACTCCATATCCCATCCCCTCCCTTGAAAAATTTCCTATGTTTTATTCCTCTGGGAACATGTAGTCCTTTATATGAAATCATGAAATAACTTTAGTACCTTCATTTCTTGCTCATCTCTGCTTTACTTTTGAAGAATGAATGGAATGAGTAGAAGAGAATTAGTCATGTGCCGTCATGTCCTCACAATGTGAGGAATCTTCAATTCTACGCTGTAGTTTGAACCACACTAGAAAACTTTTCATTATGAATACCAGTAGCAAAAATAACAAACAGGACTTGCTCAGAAACACAAGGAGAGTAAGGTTAAAAATGTGAATACAGGGAGTCGGGTGGTAGCGCAGAGGCTTAAGTGCCGGCGGCACAAAGCGCAAGGACCAGCTTAAGGATCCTGGTTCGAGCCCCCAGCTCCCCACCTGCAGGGGCATCGCTTCACAGGCGATGAAGCAGGTCTGCAGGTGTCTGTCTTTCTCTCCCCCTCTTTGTCTTCCCCTTCTCTCTTCAGTTTTCTCTGTCCTATCTAACAACAATGACATCAATAACTACAGCAATAAAACAACAAAAGGGCAACAAAAAGGAATAAATAAATAAACACATAAAACATATTTTAAAAATGTGAACATAGTTTGAAGTATAATATGAGGTAAAGGAAAATAGAATTAATAAAAGTCTTCAGTAGATACAATGGAGTACATATTCTGTTTATTTGCTGTAAGACATTTAGTATTAGGTGTAAAGAGACAGAGGGCATAGGTTCTTTACTTGAATTCCTTCCAGGGGCTGATAAAGTCTATAGGCTACTTCTGAAAATATTTTTAATAGCGCAAATAAAAGCAACTAAGACAACTCCCAAATTCTGTATTCTAGGTATCTAGTAAAAACTGTTACTTTTACACTTAGAGAAAACAAGGACCAGAAAGTAAAATGATGTTGGACATGCTCTTTAACTTAAAAGTAGAAACTTTTATTTGGAATAAGAAAACTATGCTGTGATATAGTACAATTAAAGAATGTTGTTCTAAGCCAACCCATATTTAAGATGATTTAATAAAGTAGGTTTAATCTTGCTTTAGAACACCAAGTACAAAAAAAAAAAAAAAGAACACCAAGTACTTTTCCCTTTATATCTCTGTCCAAAAAAAAAATTGACTTCTATTACAAGCTATAAGCTCCCTAAATGAAAATACTTGTTTAATAATCACTTCAGGTTAATGAGTTTTATAATATGGTTAAGATTTTGTATGGAAGCCCTAATTCTAATAAAAATCTTCTTAAAATTCCAATAGTTTAATATAATATTCATGTAATATTATAACAATGCTTTAACTATAATTTTGGTGACTAAAAACAAATTCCTATGTCATAAACAGTTTATTCCCTTAAGAAAGGAAGAATGAACTACAGCATAAATAAATAAATCCTAGGTAAAAAATAAAAAGACAACTATTCAGAGTCATTTAAAAAAAAAAGATAGTCACAAACTACAGAGGTCAAATGACTGCTTATCAATTACAGAAGCCAGACTTTCCACCTTTTGCACCCTGTAATGATCCTGGGTCCATACTCCCAGAAGGATAAAGAATAGGAGAGCTTTTGGGGTAGAGGGGAGTAGATAGAATAGAGAGTTCTGGTGGTGGGAATTGTGTGGAATTATACCCCTTTTATCCTATGGTCTTGTCATTATCTCCATTTTATAAATAAAAAAATTAAATGATTGCTTATTCTCAGATGTCTGACTCAGTGTCTACCTCAGACAGTATACTCAACTCCTTAGCTTCCATACATGAATAAACAGCTCCATTCTTGAGATTCCAATTGTTAGTTGGAGAAACCACCAGGTGAAGAATAACTTCCTTTTTCCACATACAAATTCTTTTACCCTGAGATCCTCCATCTCACTAGCCTGGCTTTTTCTCTAAGAAATCCTATATATGACAACTTGTAGATACTTTGTGAAATTCACAAATAATTGTGATGACTTAACAAAGAGAAGCCCTAAATCCCTCTCTCTACATGTTTCTAGGCATTACCAAATAACTTCCCTGCTTTTTTTCATATAGACAAAATCAAAAATTCATATTCAAGTTATGAGTTATAAAAAAAAATCTTATAATGGTGTCTGGCAAGAACAGGAATTTCTTTGGCATTCTGGCATTTCTAGCTTACTTAGTACTTAGCCTGCCTACCAGAAGAGCTGGACACTAGTAAAGAACAAGACCATTGGCTCTTTTCTATACCTGTAGCTAATTTTGAAGTGCTGATCCTCTGGCCTTCACAGTACCTTAAATGTACTCCAAAATAGTTTTCAAATGGACTTGTGCTGGATTCATTTACATAAAGACAAGGGAAAGATGTTCTTCTCTCAGAATTTGTAAGTTAACAACCAATTCGTATGAATAAATCAAAATAAACATACAAAATCAATGTACTGATTCTTTGAAGAATAAATTGTGTAATCATAATATAGCTTCCATTTATAGCAGACTGCAATATCCTCAACACTTATGCATTCACTAGTTCATTTGACACGTAGTTATATACTATGTGAGATAAGACAGATATTACTACTTCCAATTCTTTAATGAAAAACAATTTTCGAGATGATAATGGACTTAAAAATAACACAACCAGAGTTGAAATTGAAGCCTAGGTTTTCTGATTTTAAATTCAAATTCTTTTAGTTCAGAGCTAAGAAGAGTTGAGGAGAAGGGAGAGAGGTCATAGAAAGTCTTCAAGTGTCTTGCTTTGGGTATTGAAACGTCAGAGATAAAGTCGTCCATAGAGATGGAGAGATAAGTTTTACTACTGAATAAAGGCCAAGTGATATTAATGAAATGACTTCATCTCTTTTTCAGCAGATGTGCTAGAAAATATTAGTAGTTCACACAAATAATGACATATGAAGTGGAATAAATGAATAGAGGAGATAAGAAATCCATTGAGTTTAATGATAAGGAAGATGTTGAATGGAGTTGAGGAGAAGGAAAAGAGGCCAAAAAAAAACTTCCTGTGTCTTGTTTTGGGCAGTGAGTAGTCAGGGATAAGACATCCAGAGAGACAGAGTGCTGTATCACTGCATAGTGCCAGGGACTTTGCACTTTATGTGGAGCTACATGCACTTCTGTATGAATGGTGGTCTTGGAGCACAACTTTGCAAGCAACCATCTAAGTGGTTTCTCTGCCCTGATTTACACAAACACACTGATAGAACTGAGTGAGATGATGGAGGGCTTTGAAAGTCAAACAGCTTATACTTCAAGGATGGCAGATCACAGAATTAAACTTCCAATGCCTGAGTTCCTTGTCCTAAATCTGTGTTATCTCAATCTTCTGGAATCTCTTGTGTCTTTTTGATAAAGGCAACTATTGCAGTAGTCTAACCTTCTTTTCCTTTTTATATGACATTTGATTCCTCTGGCTTTGTAGAGAATAGGAAGTCATGAAAGAGTTGTAGACATAGTTGACATGAGGAAAATGACATTTAGGAATACTAGTATGAAAAATGAATGAGTGATGGGGCTGGATGATGACACACCTACCTGGTTGAGTGCACATGGTACAATGCACAAGGACCCGGGTTTGGGCCCCTAATCCCCACCTGCATGGGGCAAGCTTTACAAGTGGTGGAGCAGTGCTGCAGGTATCTCTCTGTCTCTCTCCCTTTCTTTTTTTTAAAATTTTTTAAAAACATTTATTTATTTTCCCTTATTTTATTTTCCCTTGTTGTTTAACATTGTTGTGGTTATTGATGTCTTTGTTGTTGGATAGGACAGAGAGAAATGAAGAGAGGAGGGGAAGACAGAGAGGCGGAGAGAAAGATAGACACCTGCAGACCTGCTTCACCACCTGTGAAGTGACTCCCCTGCAGTGGGGAGCAGGGGGGTTGAACCAGGATCCTTAGGCCAGTCCTTGCGCTTTGAGCCACGTGCGCTTAACCCACTGCGCCACCGCCAGACTCCCTCTCTCTCCCTTTCTATTACCCCCTTCCCTCTCTACTTCTGGCAGTCTCTATCCAATAAGTCAATATAGATAATTTAAAAAATATTTTTAAAAAATGAATAGGCATGAGAAGGGCCTAGAAGAGAGGAGAACTACAGGAAAAGTTTAAGGAATAGTAATTTAGGAATGAGATTGTAAAGTGTGGAATAGGATTAGTAGGATGTATGAATGAATAGATAAATATATGAGAGTGGTATAATCCCAGGGCATTTTGTTATTGACTAGATTAGGAAAAGCATCAGATCTGAGTGACCAGAAAAGTGACTGCCTCATGCTCCATAAGAAAGGGGAGGGAGCTTCCCTGGTATAAAAAGGGAAAGAATTCAGCATCAGGCTTCTTTTGTTGGGCTGAGAGTAAACCTCAATATGGAAAAGGCATTGAAAAAAAACAAACAAACAAGTGAAATCATGTGAGATGATAGAATTAAGATAAGTGAGAATCATTAGCTCATGGGAGATAATTGATGTTCCTGGGAAAACAAATACAAATGCTTTTATAATGCATTAGCTACAGAGTGTTTTTGGTTTTATAGCTAAAGAAACAAAGGCTAAGAGATAATAGAAATGACCTCATCTCTTTCTTAGCAGATGGAAGTTAGCTGTACATTTTAACATTTTTTAACTAAAAAGTAACTATCAATATTGAAGACAGAATTCAAGATCCTTGATAATCTGAAATAAAGATTTTCCCATATCCACACCTATTCTCCATTGTAGAGTTTTAGTTTTATACCAGCTGATTTTTGTACTGTGTTAATTTCACTGAGTTGGAACTTTTTTTTTCCAAAGTCCTCTATGTAGTTTTGGACTAAGGCTGAAGTTTGCATGAGACTTGGAAGGCCCAGGTGCTACACCAATTCTATGTTTAGGGGGTTGGTACAGGGCTCTGAGTATTACTACAAATGTGTATAATGCTGTTTCTCTTTGTTTAGGGTCTGTGTGTGTTGGGGAGAGGGAGGATTAGCAACGGTTAGTGTGGTCAGATCTCCTCCAACTTTTTCCACTACTAAGCCAGGCATCCTGTGAGGGCTCTGTGGGGAAGGGCATTCACTTTTCTGCAAATGATCTTCACAATCCACGTCTGTGTAGTGAGAGACAGATTTGAACTCTAGTTTCTTGCCATAGATGTCAGTGTATCCAAACAGGCGACATTCGCCTTTGCCTTTCCCCCATTTGCCTCTGTCCTGCTCTGCTTACCTATCAAGACTTCTGGCTGCAGCCAGATGCACAGACCTCAAGCTTCTGCAGATTGATTCCTTCACCAGCTTTTCTTCATGGCCCTGATCAGTGACTTCTTCCTTTCCCCCTAATCAGTCTACCCCTTTGTGAGTTTTGCTTTACTCAGCTTCTCCCACAATAGTAAGTCCTAATTCCTAAGAGATATTACGTATCAATATCTCCACCATCGAGAATTTTTTTTTTTTTTATTATTCTACACAGTCAGGTTTTTCTACATGCCACCTCCTTGTGTTTGACTGCACTTCATTTATTTTCAAGGGACTGGCTCTCAGTAATGGGTGATGGCACTTTAAAATGCATTGTAATATAGTCATTATGCTAAACTGAAGACCGACGTTGAACTACTGACTAAAATGAAGTTTAGGATAATTATTAAATTCTAACAAATGTGGACATTAAATTTGATCATTAGCAAGTTCAGTTACTAAAATAGATGTGCATCAAAAAAAATCACTTACAGGAGTCAGGCAGTAGCACAGCAGGTGCTACGTGGCACAAGGAACCACTTAAGGATCCGGATTCGAGCCTCTGGCTCCCCACCTGCAGGGGAGTCACTTCACAAGTGGTGAAGCAGGTCTGCAGGTGTTTATCTTTCTCTCCCCCCCCCCCGTCTTCCCCTCCTCTCTCCATTTCTCTCTGTCCTATCCAACAATGAAACAGACAACAATAATAACTACAACAATAAAACAAGGGCAACAAAAAGGGAACAATTATTTAAAAAATCACTTACATTCTTACTATCTTCCTTCTCTTTTATTATATAGTTCAGGCTTATATTTAAAAAAACGTACCTACCTGAGCTTGAAAAACAGCCTCTATCTACTGTACAGAGTTCAAAATGACTTATTTAATAACCACAGTGAGAGGCAAGGTCAAACCATTTCCATCCATTACTATGTATAGCATATCTTCATGAAGAGAAACTGAGGATGGAGCTTGAAAAATTCATGTTAAGTGAGAGAAACTAAAAATAATATTTGGTATCAAAGCAAAAACAGGGCAAGCTATTCTTGCATTAGACTAGGGATCAACACAGAAGTTCAGAAGATAAAGTTTACACGATTGCCACCTCAACATGCTTCACTTCAGACTGTGTCCAGAGACTTCACGTGTGGAACGACAACCCTTCAGCTTCATTACTCGGGTGAGACCTTTCCTTTTATAGTATACTCTAATTCCATCTCAGGTGGTTCACTTTCTAACAAAGTCCCAAAACCTAGATATACACCAGTTTCTGTGAGAGAGAGCATATGTTCACACGTATCCATAAACTACTGCAAAATATATACCTGAAAGCAGAAGTGCACTAGAGTTTGCAGTGAGTATCCCACTAACACTTCCTCTCCCCTATTCCAAGCTTTGGGTCCATGATTGCTCAACAATTTGTTTGACTTCGTATGTTAACTCTCTTTTCAGTCACCAGGTTCCAGATGTTATCAGGATGCCGGCCAGGCTTCCCTAGACTGAAGACCCCACCAATGTGTCCTGGAGCTCCGTTTCCCCAGAGACCCACCCTACTAGGGAAAGAGAGAGGCAGACTGGGAGTATGGACCGACCAGTCAATGCCCATGTTCAGCGGGGAAGCAATTACAGAAGCCAGACCTTCTACCTTCTGCAACCCACAATGACCCTGGGTCCATGCTCCCAGAGGGATAAAGAGTGGGAAAGCTATCAGGGGAGGGGGTGGGAAATGGAGATTGGGTGGGAATTGTGTGGAATTGTACCCCTCCTACCCTATGGTTTTGTTAATTAATCCTTTCTTAAATTAAAAAAAAAGAAGATAAAGTTTTTTTTTTTTTAGGTGCATTTGAGCAAATCATTTAACCCTTCTGAAACTCAGTGTCATCACTTATAAAACCTGGTGATTATCCTTTCTTTATAGGTTTATTGTGGGAGTAAAATGAAATCTTCCAAAATATACAAAAACTACATAGTGAAAGTCTAACCTCTATATAGACAAAGGAACTCTCCTGTACTGCTGGTGGCGATTAAATTGGCCCAACCCCTGTGGAGAACTCTCAAAAGGCTAGAAGTGGTCCTTCCCTGGGACCCTGCAATTCCTCTCCTGGGGATACATCCTAAGGAACTAAACATACCCATCCAAAAAGATTTGTGTATACCCATGTTCATAGAAACACACGTTTTTTGTGTGCATACCTATGTTCATAGCAACACAATTTTAAACAAAAAGTAATTAAGTTACTTCCTCAAATTTCATTAGCTTCAAGTATTAGAATAACCACATAAGTATTCTGGACTGAATATTTGTTTCCCCCTAAAATTCACATCAAAACTCCACGTGGAAATGGAATCATTGGGAAGTAATTGCTCTCTCTCCCTCTTTCTCTTCTTCTCCCACCCCCTCCTTTCTGCCATGTAAGAAAACAGAGTGGTCCAGGAGGTGACACAGTGGATAAAACATCAGACTCTCAAACCTAAGGTCCTGAGTTCAGTCTCCGGCAGCACATGTACCAGAGTAATGTCTGGTTCTTTCTCCTCCTATGTTTCTCATTAATAAATAAATAAAATCTTTAAAAATATATTTAAAAAAAAACAGAAAGAAGATGGTTAACTATAAACCAGGAAAAGGATCCTCACCAAGAACTGAACTCCTAGGCACCTTGATCTTAAACTTCCCAGTCTCCAAACCATGATAGAAATATTTCATAATCTAACTCACTCAGTCTTTGGTAATTTATTATAGCAGCCAAAACTCACTAAGATAAGTCTCTCAAATTGCACACCCAAGATAATTGACTCTTGAAATAAAAGTAGGGACCTGTTTGTAAGAAACAACTAATTAATGATATTTATCATCAGTCAAGTCTTAAAAAAGCAGGATCAGAGTTCAGGAACAAGAAATTGACAGAGACTGATGCTATCATAGCTTTTATTCTCTTTGTCCATGCATGATCCACTGCAGGTAATTCGTCTACTCACAGAATCAGAGGAAGAGCCAATGTCTGGGCATTTGTATTTCATCAGATCATGAGACCTAATGCCGATGAGGAAACATGTTGGACACCCACTTTATGACTTGGCACAGCAAAGAGCAGTCTTGATCAGATTCCTCTCTCTTGCTCTAGAATTTGAACAAATCAATACCTGGACACTGATTCACTTAAAGATGAGAGTAGACTGAAGGATGAGAAAGTACAGAATTGGAGGAGAGGCCATATCAGTCATGTACAAGTTCAATTATAATTAACTGAAACCAAGCGGTCCAAACTTGCTGGTTGCTGCTGACCAGAAAGAAGATGCAGGACTTACAGCCATTTAAATATGACCTTTTCGAAGAAAGGAACAATATTTGTCTTACTAGTTATTATTGCTCATACCAATTAGCATGATTTTTAAGGATTACAAATATGTATATTTGTACAAATATTTAACAAATTGTAGCACTTTACTAGAGCAAATTCTAAACTGACATTCTTTCCAGAATCACTGTCCTATTATAAGCACCAGAAACATACTTTAATCTATGATATTCCTTCTCTTTCAACATACCCTACATCTATCTTCTTATTGTTCCTAATCCCTAGGACTTCTCTTTATTTGAGCATATTTGTTTGCTCCTTGATCTTGTAAGCAAATGTTTAAATATCAATGCTACAGGAGATAGATGAAGAGAGAAAGAAAGGGAGAGGGAGCAGGAGAAGGAGAGAAAGAGGCTAGCTGAGAGTTCAGTGTAATGATAGACTGCTTTAATTTTTAAGCAATTTATCTACAGAAAGGAAAGTTCTAGTGTGGGTTTATAAAAACAGAGAATTGCAAAAGTAAAATAATTAGCATGTTCTTTGCTCAAGGAAAGTGGTTGGTTTGTTTTGCTTTGCTTTTTATTTTGTTTTATTTTGTGTTTTCATCATTGGGGCTTCATTGCTCCAAACTGACTTTTTTCAGATACAGAAAAATAGAAACATAGAAGAAAAAGAAAAATAACTTTTTATTTTGTGTTTTCATCATTGGGGCTTCATTGCTCCAAACTGACTTTTTTCAGATACAGAAAAATAGAAACATAGAAGAAAAAGAAAAATAACTTTTTATTTTGTGTTTTCATCATTGGGGCTTCATTGCTCCAAACTGACTTTTTTCAGATACAGAAAAATAGAAACATAGAAGAAAAAAAAAAAGAACCACAGCACCAACACTTCTTCCAGTACTGTGGGAACTGGACTTGAACCTGGGTGTTTCACATGAACAAACAGGCACATGGGTCTGGCTGGTGGTACACCTGTTGCACACACAGATGATGGTGTACAACCACCCAGGTTCAAGCCCCTGGTCCTCACCTGTAGGGGGAGAATCTTCATGAGCGGTGAAGCAGTGTTACAGGAGTCTCTCCCACTCCCACTGTCCCTTGCCTCTCAACTTTTGTTTCTATAAAACAACAACAAAAGGCACATTATCTAGATGATCTATCTCATCAGCCTGTTCAAGAGAAGCATTTAAACTTAGTAGAGTGGATCGGCTAGATTAAAAAAGTTAAATTAAAGTCTTAAAGCTATCTATTGTTTATACTGTGTTAATTTTCCTGTTTAATGGAAGGGAGTAAGATACTCTACATGCTTACTCTGGTTATAAAATATGCTGAAGAGAATAATGCATTATCTCTCCAGTAGTGGATCTCTTTGGCCAATATTACTGGGATGGATGCTATGTCTTTAAGAAAACCTAAACTCTTCAATCTTCTTTCTCTCTACAGATAAACTCAGGGACAATATGGGGGAAAATGTTTTAGTGGTAAACTTTGCTATGTAGCAAGAATTTTCCTGAGCAACACTTATCTTTCAAGCTATGATATATTTCCAATCATGTGCTATTAAAATAGCCTCCACCTGATAGATACTGGGAAACTAATACTTGGTTGAACATTAGCCTCGCACAGTTCACAGAGTAACTAGAAGTCAAGCATGCTTTTTACATTAGCAAAAATATCAGGTAACTAATATCCTCATCAGTGCTTCTATGTATGGAGTATAAAAGCAATAGGAAACACTGACTAGTAAGAAACAATGCATCAACATTTACAAGAGGAGAGAGGGAAAGAAAAAACAATACTTACTTGGTCCTAGACCAACTGAAAACCCAGCAACATAAATAAGCAAGCTGGCTAAGGACAGCCATTTCAAAGAAGGAGGGACATCTGTAGGGTCAGAAGCTATCTGATGATCAGTTTGACTCAGTCCAGAATTGAGTAAGGATGCCACAGTCGTTTCTTCTCTTTTGTTCATATAATTTCTCGTGGGCATTAATGAACTTCTGCCATGGGAAGTGACCTCCTTCAAGTGCTTGCTGAGAGTCTTGTTGCTGGCTGGCAGTGTTCCAGGATCATACATATATTCATTCAAGGACTGGTTGACAAGACTATGGTTTCTGCAGATATTGGTAAAGTTCATGTGGATGTGGAGATTCACAACACCCATGGTCATCAATGAGGCTGCCATCACAGAGGCACCAACACAGAGGAAGGTTTTGCTCCCAATGTGGTCTACAAGAAGGGTGGCTGGAATGGTGCTGATGACCTTGACAACCCCAACACCTGTGGAAGCAAGGCTAGCTGCCTCATTGCTTTGGAAGCCAACAGATTTCAATACAGTTGATGCATAGAATAATATGTTTGGCTGGCCAGTGACTTGTACAAAAAAGACCAATGTTAAGCCTATTGTGATTCGAGTTCTCATGTTGTCCTTTGACCGAAACAGATCCCAAAAGCTATACTGGTATTCATCTTTCAGGGAAGATTTTATTAACATGAGTTCCTCTGTTGTATCTGAAATACTTCTCAACCATCCAAGAACTTTGCTAGCAGCTTCATCATCACCTTTCATCACTAGAAACCGGGGACTTGGAGGAAGAAAATACATCGCAATTGCTTGCAAAACTCCCAAGGGAATAACAAGGCCAAACATGTACTTCCAGCCATGGGAAACATTAGCAAACACATAATTCGAAATGTAGGCACAGAGAATGCCAATGACAATCATCAGCTCATTCAGGGACACAAGGAGGCCTCTCCTGTGTTGGGGAGCAATCTCAGCAATGTAGACACAAGTGGCAATTGAAGAGAGTGAAATGGAAATCCCTATTGCAATGCGTCCTCCTATAAGAACTGTGTAAGATATACTGAGGATCATGATTAAGCTCCCAAGTCCAAGTAGGCAAGATGACAAGATAATTGCCATTCTTCTTCCGTATCTGTCAATGAGGATCCCTCCAGTAAGTGAGGCTAATAAGGCACCAATGAGGAGGGAGCTCACAACCATTTCCTGCTCATGGCAGCTCAGTGCCAATATGGCTCTTAATTGAAGCAGAGCTCCAGAGATGAGGCCAAGTTCATAACCCACGAGGAGACCACTGATAGCAGCAATGACAGAGGACAGGAGAGTGAACATGCTGCAACCTGCAAACAGAGAGAAACAGAAAAGTCAGTTCTAAGTTAACATTTTACATCTAAACAGAGACCTAGCCTCATATAAGTAAGCTTTTCATAGCACTGAATTACTTAATACTTTGGTGTAATACATCAAACCCAGTCCAAGTTTCCCTTTGTGTTTTCCCTTTCTGTCTCTGTTTAAGTTTCATCTATGAGTGAGATTATAGAGTATTTACCCTTCTCATTCTGGTTTAGTATGATTCCTTCAAGCTCCATTTAAGATGAAGTGAAGAAAATGGTTTTATCACTTTTAATAGCTGAGTAGTATTCCACTGTGTATATGTAGGGGAAAGGAGGGAACTGGCTGGCTTTGAGGTCCTGGTGCATGGTGATAGGAAAGAACCTAAGTTGGGAGTGAAAATGTTTGCAGACAGCTATCACAGGGACAAGAGAGACTGTAGCCATGTGTCAACAACTGTACAGTAGTCTATAAGCTCTCCAATAAAAGAAAAACACTCCCTAAATACTGTAAGAATTTAAGCCGACAACACTTTTTCTTAAAGGAAGTACTACTTCTTTTGTGAAAATAATAATAATGCATTATATATTGCTTAAACAATAGTGGCAACACCTTATACATGAAAATTTAAGTAAGACAATTACTGCTCAATCTTTGAAGTGGAGAAAAAAGAATGCCATGAAAGCTAGTGGGGGTAAGAAAGGTCACTTAATATAGAAGGAAATATGGCGGAGCCAAGATGGAGACTTTGGAGCTGCAGCTGCCATGAGCTCCAAGAGACAGCACCTTGCACCCCAGGATCCGCTGGATAGGGTAAGATACCAGGATGTCTGTAGGAGGGTGAACACGAGCTGGTCAGAGTGACACCAAAATACAGTCCCATACCTCTCTCTTGGGCTGACAAATGGAGGTCAGGAGGACAAAGGAAAATCCTTTGATTATTTCTGAGTTCACTGCCCCCACCCCAGTGCCAGCTCCCAGGGGCAGCACAGCTACTCCTAGCAGGCTCCCGCTGAGCTATTTTATTTGGCAAGATTCCTCACCAGGAGTGTCATTCCAAGCCTCTTCCTTTAACTTCTCTCTTTTTTTAAGTGGCTGGAGCTCTATTTGAGTGACAAAATACCTGACCAATCAGAGTCTCATCTCTGCCTGGGAAAGACTACCAGGGTAGTTTTTTTTTTTTTTTTTGGATACTTCTTACAATTGGCTGTCTTTCCTCAGGCTGCCTGCAGCCAACTGAGCGGTCCAAGATGCAGACTGACAGGGGTTTTCTACTCTATTTTATTTTATTTTATTACTACTATTATTATATACACATGTCCCTTTTCCACCCACCTTCTTCAGGTTGACCAAAATTAACCGTTGTTGTTTTTTCCATTGCTAGGTGACTGGGTGTCCTATCCATTGTGAGAGGTACTTGTTTCTCTCTACCTCTTCTCTCCACTCTCCTTTTTCCCTCCTCCTAGCTAATTAAAGAAGAAAAAAAACTCTTTCCTTTTACAGCTCTTCCTTTTTTCTTCTTTCTTTCTTCCTTTTTTTTTTTTATTCTTTTCTTCCTTCCTCCTTCTTTTGTTTTCTGAATTCACTGATACTCACTTGGGAATTATTTTGGGGAAGAAATCTGACTCAGAGTGGACTCTATGTGTGTGTGTCTTCTTTACTTCCCTTTATCCCCTTTGTATCCCTAGAATCTATAGTGGACAGTAGATTGGCATAATTGCCTATTCTTGCTTTCCCTTTTTTCCTGTCTCTTTTTCTTTTGTTTGCTTGATATTTTTTCTTGGACTGGAAATGTTGTTTGGCTTAATGGTATTGGTTGAAATGCATCAATCCTTGCTTCAGTTACCATTGTTGTAATTTCTGAGGTTGGTGACTGCACTTATCATAAAGGTCTTTAGTACAGCATGGCTTGTACTCAAAACATAACAAATGAAGAATGACAGACAGAAAAATAAAAACCACATCTATAAAAAAAATAGTTAAATCAAGAGCAAATAAAACTGCTACCTCAATGAATCAGGACAGGAGCCCAAAAGAAACTCTAAATCAGTCAGAAGTAACCATAGATAAGAGAAGTATGCAAGAAATAATAAACCTAATCATCACAGAAATAAAGACAACTATGGAGGAAAGGGTTATTAGAATTAGGGAAACAACAGAGGATAATCTCAAAGAAAATAAAAGCTACCTCAAGACAATTAGAGAAATGAAAGCTGAATGGGGCCAGGTGGTGGCACACTTGGTTGAGCGAATGTATTACAATGTGCAAGGACTCGGGTTCAAGCCCCCAGTTCCCACCTGCAGAGGGAAAGCTTCATGAGTGGTGAAGCAGGGCTGAAGGTGTCTCTCTGTCTGTCTCCCTCTCTATCACCCCCTTCTCTCTTGATTTCTGGCTGTCTCTATCCAATAAATAAATATAATAAAAATATTTTTTAAAAAAGAAAGAAATGAAAGCTGAGATAGCTGAAATAAAAGGTCAGTTAGCAGAAAAAGCTAATACTATAACTGAACTGAAGAAAGAAGCTAAGGGAATGGAAAGCAAATTAATAGAAGCAGAAAACAGAATTAGACAGACTAGATGATTAGATGAGCTAGAGAAAACTAAGAAAGAGGTAAAAGAGCTCAAAAAGAGATTGAAAGACACTGAAAACAACAACAGAGACATAAGGGATGATGTCAAAAGAAGTCACATTCAGATAATTGGCCTACTAGAGGAAAAAAGAGAGGAAGGGGAAGTAAATATTCTAGAGGAAATAATGGAAGAAAACTTCCCATACCTAAACAACAGAAAGGACATTAAGACTCAAGAAGCCCAGAGAGTCCCAAACAGAATCAACCCAGACCTGAAGACACCAAGACACATCATAATTACAATGAAAAGAAGGAAGGATAAAGAAAGGATCCTAAAGGATGCAAGAGAAAAATAAAAAGTCACATACAGGGGAAAACCCATAAGATTATCAGCAGACTTCTCCACTCAAACTCTAAAAGCCAGAAGAGAATGGCAAGATGTTTATCGAGCCCTGAATGAAAAAGGGTTTCAACCAAGGATAATATATCCTGCTAGACTTTCATTCAAACTAGAAGGACAGATCAAAAGCACGGATCAAAACCTTGTTAGACAGACAACAGTTAAAGGATGCAACCATCACCAAGCCTGCCCTGAAAGAGGCATAAAAAGACCTCTTATAAACAAGGACATCACTATAATACTTGCCATATATCAGAGCAAATAAAGAACTGTTGAATAATGGCACTACAATACATTCAATCCATAATATCAATAAATGTAAGTGGATTAAATTCACCCATTAAAAGGCACAGAGTGTGAGGATGGATCAGAAAGCACAACCCAACCATATTCTGCTTGCGAGAATCACATCTGACCCAACAAGACAAACACAGACTTAAAGTGAAAGGAAGGAAAACTATCATACAGGCTAATGAACCACAAAATATGCAGGAACAGCCATTCTCATCTCTGACTCAATAGATTTTAAATTAAATAAAGTAATAAAAGATGGTCAAGGCCATTACATAATGATTAGAGGTTCAATCAACCAAGAAGATTTAACAGTTATTAACATCTATGTACCCAATGAGGAACCTTCTAAATACACCAAACACCTACTGAAATAACTACACAAATACATCAATAGCAACACAATAATAGTGGGAGACTTCAACACCCCACACTCTCACTTAGACAGATCAAGGAAGCAGAGAATCAACAAAGAAATAAAGAGATGGACAGACTAGACCTCATGAATATTTTCAGAGTCCTTCACCCCAAAAACTTGAAATACATATTCTTTTCAAATCCAAACCACATCCTCAAGGACAGACCACATGTTAAGCTACAAATACAGCATCAACAAATTTAAGAGTATTAAAATCATCCCAAGTATCTTCTCAGACCACACTGGAGTAAAGCTAACATTCAACAACAAACAGAAAATTGCTAAAAGTCACAGAATTTTGAAACTAAAAAACATAATGCTTACAAACTGCTGGGACAGAGAGGCACTCAAGTAAGACAATCAAATGTTCATGGAAAAAAAATGAAAACAAAGACACAACCTATCAAAATATTTGGGACACAGTGAAAGCAGTATTGAGAGGGAAACTCATAGCCTTATCACATATTAAAAAAAAGAAAAGCTCAAATAAACGACCTTATCTGCAAGTCTTAAGGACTTAGAAGAAGAACAAAGGGACCCTAAAGCAACCAGAAGGACAGAAGTCATTAAAATTAGAGTAGAAATAAACAACATTGAAAATAAAAGAACCATATAAAAGATCAATGAAGCCAAATGTTAGTTCTTTGAAAAATTAAACAAGATTGACAAACCCCTAGCCAGACTCACTAAAAAAAAAAAAAAAAGGAAAAGACTCAAATTAATAAAATTATAAACGATAGAGGAGATATCACAACTGACACCACAGAAATCCAGAAAATCATGCAAAACTTCTATGAAGAACTATACAACACCAAGTTAGAGAATCTGGAAGAAATGGAAGAATTTCTAGAAACATATGCCCTTCCAAAACTGAACCAAGAAGAAATGCACAACCTAAATGCACCAATCACAGACAAAGAAATCGAAACCATTATTAAGAATCTTCCCAACAACAAAAGTCCTGGACCAGATGGCTTCACAAACGAATTCCACAAAACCTTCAGGAAACAGCTAATACCTATACTTCTAAAGCTTTTCCACTAGATTGAAGGAACAGGAACACTCCCTTCCACCTTCTTTGAAGCCAACATCACCCTGATAACAAAAGCTGATAGGGACAGAACAAAAAGGGAAAACTACAGACCAATATCTCTGAAGAACATAGATGCCAAAATATTAAACAAGATCCTGGCCAACCACATACCAGCATTATATCAAAAAGATTGTTCATCACGACCAAGTGGGATTTATCCCAGGAATGCAAGGCTGGTTCAACATCCATAAGTCAATCAATGTCATTCACCACATCAATAAAAGCAAAGCCAAAAACCACATGATTATTTCAATAGATGTAGAGAAAGCCTTTGACAAAATCCAAGAGCCATTCATGTTCAAAACACTACAAAAAACGGGAATAGGTGGGAAATTCATCAAGATAGTGGAGCCCATATATAGCAAACCTACAGCCAACATCATACTCAACGGACAGAAGCTGAAAGCATTCCCCTTCAGATCGGGGACTAGACAGGGCTGTCCATTATCATCATTTCTCTTCAATGTAGTATTAGAAAATTTTGCTATAGCAATCAGGCAAGAGAAAGAAATCAAAGGAATATAGATTGGAAGGGAAAAAGTCACGCTCTCATTATTTGCAGATGATATTATAGTATACATAGAAAAACCTAAAGAATCTAGCAGAAAACTACTGGAAGTTATTAGCCAATATAGCAAGGTGTCAGGCTCCAAAATCAGTGTACAAAAATCAGTGGCATTTCTTTATGCAAGCACTAAATCTGAAGAAGACATCTAGGAATCACTCCCATTCACTATTGCAGCAAAAACAATAAAATACCTAGGAATAAAGCTGACCAAAGAAGTGAAAAACCTGTATACTGAGAACTATGAGTCACTATTCAAGGAAATAGAAAATGATACCAAGAAATGGAAAGACATCCCATAATATTACATCCACTGATCCCAATCTAATCAATGCAATGAGTACCACCTCAGCATGCTTTATTTCAGACTGTGTCCAGAGACTTCAAGTGTGGAATGACAACCCTTCAGCTTCATTACTCGGGTGAGACCTTTCCTTTCATAGTATTCTCTAATTTCATTCCAGGAGGTTCACTTCCTAATAAAGTCCCAAAACCTAGACATAGACCAGGTCCTGTGAGATACAGCATATGTTCACACGTATCCATAAACTAGGGCAAAACATATACCTGAAAGCAAAAGTATACAATAACCTGCACTGAGTCAGTATAAAATTCCTAATGAAATAGTATCTAATTAGACTTAGATACCCTCCTCACCTACTTCCTGTTACAGTTCTCTCACTCATTCCAAAGCTAACCTCATCAAAGCAAGGACTGCAAAAGTTGAATAAGAGCAAGAGACTACTGGCATACTTTAATGATGACTCTTTAGTCACTATCAGGCCACTGTCAGGTGCGTTGCAGGGGAAAGAGAAGAGACCGAAGCAGAACGGGAACACAAATCTTTATTCACATGGACACCCCAGAAATGGGTGATAGCAGAGTGGTTTAGGCCACATGGAGCTAGCAAAATGGCCACCTCCCACTATGTCCAACAGCCGTTCTCTAAGCTGGGTCTCAGAAGAGAAAAAAAAAAAAAGAGCACGAACAGCAGAGGCTTTTATGGGCAAATTCTGGAAGTGGCAAGTTGGGATAGGATTGGCTAGAAAAGGCAGTGGAGAAAACAGGGCACTCTGGGAAGGTAGAAAGTTTCCATAGCAATGGTTGCTAGGGTTTTAGCTTGCATGGGAATAGGCAATACCCTTAGTGGGTAATATGGTGGCAGAGAAGTTACTTTAAAACAAGACAGAAGATTGATATGTAAATAATAATACTCACATGGAAATATGGTGGTTTGTGGGTCCTGCCTAACTCAACCACAGGGCACCCCATCAGCTGGGGCCCTATTTGGGAAGTCCTGAGATTCCCAAAGAGACATGTTGGGCCAAGACCTCAAATAAATCCCTCTCTCCATTGTCACTGGACATCTCTATCAGGAACAACAGAATAGACCCCTTTGTGGATGCCACATTGGTCCTTGCCCTCAACTTGGATCAATAATAGTAGAGAATGTTCCATCCTCTGAAGGGAGGATGGGCAATATACTCTATGCTATACCTAAGGAAGATGGGATGATATAGAGGCAGCTTGAAATGTTCCTACTCATGACCACAAAATGTGAGCTCAGATCTATAGGGATGCAGAGACCACACAGGCTCCTAAGCTGAACATGGGTCCCAGACCAAAACAAATTGATAGGGTTCACAGTCAACAATATTTATACCTCTTCCCCATATTAGGGAGCTAATCTCTTCCCTGATCCAGCTTTCTGTCCCTTTTCCAGCCATGACATCACTTAACCAGATAATAACTTGGATCCACCTGCATATAAGATTTCAGGCTCAGAGAAAAAAAAAACAAAAACTAATATAGCTACAGGCCCTTTGAAACATAACTAAAATATTCCTTCTAGCTATCTGCAAAATGGAGGACCCCCCCCAACACTTCATTTGCATTATTCCAGCCTTTAGGTCCATGATTATTCAACAATTTGTTTGGCTTTGTATGTTAACTGTCTTTTCAGCCACCAGGTTCCAGATGCTAGCAGGATGCCGACCAGACTTCCCTGGACAGGACAACCCCACCAATATGTCCTAGAGCTCTGATTCCCCAGAGCCCCACCCCACTAGGGAAAGAGAGAGGCAGGCTGGGAGTATGGATCAACCAGTCAACGCCCATGTTCAGTGGGGAAGCAATTACAGAAGCCATATCTTCCACCTTCTGCATCCCACAATGGCCTTGGGTCCATACTCCCAGAAGGTTAAAGAATAGGAAATATATCAAGGGAGGGGATTGGATATGGAGTTCTGGTGGTGAGAATTGTGTAGAGTTGTACCCCACTTATCCTATGGTTTTGTTAATGTCTCCTTTTTTAAATAAGTAAAAAATATAAATATATATATGGAAATATTCTTTTTCTATTATTTTGAGGGAGGTAAAAAGATGGAGATATTTAAGAAGCTATTTCCTTCTATTTTTGATATGCATATGTTCTATAGTGCCATGTTCTGACATAGGAAAGGCTGGAAGAGAACTGGTTGTAGGTGGTAATAAAAGGAGTAGAAATTAGAAGTTTCATTTTAGATGTACAAAGAACACTATTTGTGTTACACTTAGGATATTGGGGGAAAATATCACCTAAAAGGTTGAACATACAAATTTGGAGTCTAAGAGGTAAATCATGACTGAGAGATAAGTAAAGGCAGGACTAGAAGGACTTCAGGAATGCACCAAACCACCAGTGTGTGCAAACACGTGTGGCTCATGGACAGGGAGGAGCCTAAGGAGAGATTGAGTGGCCAGAAATAGTACAGCAGTTTAACCGTTGAGGCACCACCTCCAGTCTGTTTTACCAACAAAAAAACTGCTGAAGGGAGGAGAGGACTCCCCTAAGACTCACCAAATGCAACTGTGAGTCTCCATTGCTACTGCCCTCAGAGGTTAGAGCAACAGGAGGAGGGAGAAAGGCTCTGTGCTTACATCTGGGAACAGAACTGACCAGGAAACTCAAGAGAAGAACTACACCTTGGTGGCCTAGCAGTGAGGATGTATAATGGGAGCCTTTCCACATTGTTCTCCTTATGAGAACATGGTGAATAATTGCCTCAAAACAGACAGACTATAAATAGGACTTGTTTAGAAACTCATCAGGCTCAATAGTGCTGCCCAATTTGGCAGAGAGGCTGAATTGTGCCTGGAGTTTTGGATCCTTGAGGTGACGGAGTCTCTTTGTATAACCACTGTGCAATTTCTCCCCCACCCTGCTTCATCTCTTGGTCTTGGAGTGAGTGATTAAGCTAAGAAGCCTACTTAGAGCTGAAAGGCCCTCAGGCTCCTATAGCATACAAGGAAGAAAAAGAACAAAAGAGGCTTTTAACAGCCTCTGTGCTCCAACTCAGGGATTGAAATAATATTGAAACAACTGTTAATTTTCACAACTGTGAATTCTTTAAGTACCTTACTTAGACACAAGTCAATCCAGGCAAGAGTGATCAGTAGTTTGAAAAATACTGAGAGAAGGGCCTCATAACATACTATACAGAATAGTTAAACCAACAAAAAGAAATATTGGAGAAAAGAACCAGGACAAGAGTCCAGCTAGAAGTCCCCCAAAGGTTGAGCCAAAACTGAGGTCAACATGCAAATGCTTGTTAAGGAAATAGTCACAGGAATGAGTAAAGAGTTTGAAAGAATTGTCATCAGAAATGCAGAAACAGCAAATGAGACTCTGGGAGAAAATACTAATTATCTCAAGGGAATTAGAAAGCTGAAAGCTGAAATAGCAGAGCTAAGAACACAACCAGCTGAACAAGCTAAAACAGTATCAGAATAGGGCAACAAAATAGATTAACTCCAGAAAACAGTACAGGGGAGAGAGAACAGAATAAATGAGGCTGAAGACAGAATTAGCAAGATCAAGGACAAACTACAGACAAGTAAAAAGAAATAAGAGATCTCAAAAAGAGATTAAAAGATACTGAAAACAACAACAGAGACATATGGGATGACTTCAAAAGAAATAATGTATGCATTATTGTCTTACCAGAGGAAGAAAGAGAGGGAGGGGAAGAAAGCATTTGTCAGGACATAATAGCTGAGAAATTCTCTAGTCTAGACAAACATAAATGACAAATGACATAGAGATTCAAGAATCCCAGAGAATCCCAAACAGAATTAACCCACAAATAAGACATCAAGACACGTATTTAGAATGGAAAGGAGTAAGGATAAAGAATGGATCCTGAGGGCTGCAAGAGAAAAAACAAAGAGTCACCTACAGAGGAAAACCCATAATATTAGCAGCAGATTTCTCCACACAAACACTACAGGCCATAATAGAATGGCAAGATATCTATCGAGTGCTCAATGAGAAAGGCTTTCAACCAAGAATACTGTATCCTGCTAGATTGTCGTTCAAAATAGATGGAGGCATAAAAACCTTCTCAGATAAGCAACAATTGAAAGAATAAACTATCACTAAGCCTGCCCTAAAAGAATTTCTGAAATGTCTCCTATAAACAGACTACCATAAATATGCCATATACCAGAGCACTCTAAATATCTTCAATAATGGCATTAAAATATCTTCAATCTTTGATATCAATAAATGTCAGTGGCCTGAATTCACCTATTAAAATGAATAGAGTAGGAAGATGGATCAGAAAACACAACCCAAATATGCTGTCTACAGAAAACTGACCTAACTCAACACGAAAAAAACAGACTCAAAGTGAAAGGATGGAGAACTATCATAGAAGCCGATTTTTCTTGCCCAAAAAAGGGCAAGAACAGCTATTCTCATAACTGACATGATAGACTTTAAAACAAATAAAATTTAAAAAGATAAGGATGGATATTATTTAATGCTCAGAGGATCAGTCAACCAAGTGGACTTAAAAATTATCAATATCTATGCACCCAATGAGAAGCCATCTAAATACATCAAACATCTACTGAAAGAGTTACAGCAATATATTAACAGCAACACAGTAGTAGTAGGGTACTTCAACACCCCACTCTCTCAACTTGACAGATCATCCAGGCAGAAAATCAATAAAGAAACAAGGGAGCTAAATGAGGAGACAGATAAACTAGAACTACTGGACATTTTCAGAGTCATTCACCCCAAGAAACTGGAATACACATTCTGCTCAAGTCCACAGGGGTCATTCTCAAGGATAGACCATATATTAGGCCACAAAGACAGCATCAGCAAATTCAAGAGCATTGAAATCATCCCAAGCATCTTCTCAGACCACAGTGTGTGGAGCTACGTGTTTCTCCTGGATATCACCCCGCCAGAGACCCTGACAACAGTGGAATCAAACTAACACTTAACAATCAACCAAAGATTAATAATAGTCCCAAAATGTGGAAGCTCAACAGTACACTACTTAACAACTACTGGGTCAAAGAGGAAATAAAAGAAATCGAAATGTTTCAAGAGTTCAATGAAAATAAAGACACAAGCTATCAAAATATTTGGGACACAGAGAAGGCAGTACTGAGGGGGAAGTTCATAGCCATACAAGCACACATTAGGAAACAAGAAAAAGCACAAATAAACAACCTGATTGCACACCTTAAAGTCCTAGAAGAAGAAAAAAAGGAACCCTAATGCAACCAGAAGGACAGAAATAACTAAAATTAGGGCAGAAATAAATAACATTGAGAATAAGAAAACCATACAAAAGATCAACGAAAGTAAATGTTGGTTCTTCGAAAGAGTGAACAAAATCGACAAACCTTTAGCCAGACTCACGAAACAAAAAAGGCAGAAGACCCAAATAAATCGGATTGTAAATGAAAAAGGAAATATCACAACAGACATCACAGAAATTCAACATATAATGTGAGGCTTCAGTTAACAACTATATGCAACCAAGCTTAGAGGACCTGGAAGAAATGGATGATTTCCTAGATACCCATGAACTTCCAAAATTAAATAAAGAGCAACTAGATAATATGAACAGGCCCATCACAACCAATGAAATTGAAGCAGTTATCAAAAAACATTCCCAAGAATAAAAGTACTGGACCAGATGGTTTTACAAATGAATTCTACAAAACCTTCAAGGAGGGGGCCAAGTGGCGGTGTACGTGGTTGAGCACATGTATTACAATGTGCAATGACCTGGGTTTGAGCTCCTGGTAGGTCCCCACCTGCGGGGGGAAAGATTTACGAGTGGTGAAGCAGGGCTGTGGGTGTCTCTCTGTCTCACTTCTTTTCTATAAGCCCTCCTACTTGATTTCTGGCTGTCTCTATCCAATAAATAAAAATAATAAAAAGATTTTTTTTAAAAACCCTTCAAGAAAGAGTTAATACCTCTACTTTTGAAAATCTTCCAGAAGATTGAAGACACAGGAATACTCACTTCCAGCTTCTATGAAGCCAACATCACTCTGATATCAAAAGCAGACAAGGACACAATTGAAAAAGAAAGCTACAGACCAATATCTCTGATGAACATAGATGCTAAAATACTGAACAAAATTCTAGCCAACCGGATACAGCACTATATTTTTAAAAATGTTCATCATGACCAAGTGAGGTTTATCCCAGGGATGCAAGGTTAGTTTAATATATGTAAGTCAATCAATATGATCCACCACATCAATAAAGGCAAGACCAATAACCACAGGGTCATATCAATAGATGCAAAGAAGGCCTTTGACAAAATACAATATCCTTTTATGATCAAAACACGGCAAAAAATAGGAATAGATGGAAAAGTCCTCAGGATAGTGGAGTCTATATATAGCAAACCTACAGCCAACATCATACTCAATGGTGAAAAACTGGAAGCATTTCCCCTCAGATCAAGTACTATCACCGTTATTACTGTTCAACATAATGTTGGAAATTCTTGTCATAGCAATCAGGCAGGAGCAAGGGATTAAAGGCATACAGATTGGAAGAGAAGAAGTCAAACTCTCCCTATCTGCAGATGACATAATAGTATACATAGAAAAACTTAAAGAATCCAGCAAGAAGCTTTTGGAAATCATCAGGCAATACAGTAAGGTGTCAGGCTACAAAATTAACATTCAAAAGTCATTCCTCTATGTAAACACTAAGTTAAAAGAAGATAAAATCCAGAAATCAATTCCTTTTACTATAGCAACAAAAACAATAAAATATCTAGGAATAAGCCTAACCAAAGAAGTGAAAGACTTGTATACTGAAGATTATGAGTCACTACTCAAGGAAATTGAAAAAGACACAAAGAAGTGGAAAGATTTTCCATGTTCATGGGTTGGAAGAATTAACATCATTAAAATGAATATACTACCCAGAGCCATATATAAATTCAATGCTATCCCCATAAAGATCCCAACCACATTTATTAGGAGAATAGAAAAATGGTGCAAATGTTTATCTGGAACCAGAAAAGACCTAGAATTGCCAAAACAATCTTGAGAAGAAAGAACAGAACTGGAGTCATCACACTCTGAGATCTCAAATTGTATTATAGGGCCACTATCATCAAAACTGCTTGGTACAGGAACATGAATAGACACACTGACCAGTGGAATAGAATTGAGAGCCCAGAAGTGAGCCCCCACACCTTTGGACAACTTGTCTTTGACAAAGGTGCCCAGACTATTAAATGGGGAAAGCAGAGTCTCTTCCACAAATGGTGTTGGAAAAAATGGGTTGAAACATGCAGAAGAATGAAACTGAATCACTATATCTCACCAAACACAAAAGTAAATTCCAAGTGGATGAAGGACTTGGATGTTAGACCACAAACTATCAGATACTTAGAGGAAAATATTGGCAGAACTCTTTTCTGCATAAATTCTAAAGACATTTACAATGAAAGGAATCCAATTACAAAGAAGACTAAGGCAAGTATAAACCTATGGGACTACATCAAATTAAAAAGCTTCTTCACAGCAAAAGAAACCACTACCCAAACCAAGAGACCCCTCACAGAATGGGAGAAGATCTTTACATGGCATACATCAGATAAGAGTTAAATAACGAAAATAAGTTATTTTTTAATAACTTATTTTATTTAAAAACAAATAAGAGCTTTATTTAAAAAAGAGCTTACCAAACTCAACAACGAGAAAACAAATAACCCCATCCAAAAATGGAGGGAGGACATGGACCGAATTTTCACCACAGAGGAGATCCAAAAGGTCAAGAAACACATGAAAAAATGCTCCAAGTCTTTGACTGTCAGAGAAATGTAAATAAAGACAACAGTGAGATACCACATCACTCCTGTAAGAATGACATACTTTCTAACAAAGTCCCAAAGCCTAGATATACACCAGTTTCTGTGAGAAAGAGCATGTGTTCACACGTATCCGTAAACTACTGCAAAATATATACCTGAAAGCAGAAGTACACTAGAGTTTGCAGTGAGTATCCCCCTAACACTTCCTCTCCACTATTCCAAGCTTTGGGTCCATGATTGCTCAACAATTTGTTTGGCTTTGTATGTTAACTCTCTTTTCAGTCACCAGGTTCCAGATGTCATCAGGATGCTGGCCAGGCTTCCCTGGACTAAAGACCCCACCAATGTGTCCTGGAGCTCCACTTCCCCAGAGACCCACCCTACTAGGGAAAGAGAGAGACAGACTGGGAGTATGGACCAACCAGTCAACGCCCATGTTCAGCGGGGAAGCAATTACAGAAGCCAGACCTTCCACCTTCTACAACCCACAATGACTCTGGGTCCATGCTCCCAGAGGGAAAGAGAATGGGAAAGTTATCAGGGGAGGGGGTGGGATATGGAGATTGGGTGGGGTGGTGGGAATTGTGTGGAGTTGTACCCCTCCTACCCTATGGTTTTGTTAATTAATCCTTTCTTAAATAAAAAAGAAAAAAATATATATATGCATGCAAAAATAATAATAAATAAAGACAATGGGGAAAGCTGAAAAAAAAAAAGAATGACATACATCAGAAAAGGTAGCAGTAACAAATGCTGGAGAGGTTGTAGGGTCAAAGGAATCCTCCTGCACTGCTGGTGGGAATGTCAATTGGTCCAACCCGTGTGAAGCACCCTCAGAAGGCTAGAAATGGACCTACCCTATGGTCCTACAACTCCTCTCCTTGGGATATATCCTATGGAACCCATATACCAATCCAGAAAGATTTGTGTATACCTATGTTCTTAGCAGCACAATTTGTAATAGCCAAAACCTGGAAGAAACCCAGGTGTCCAACAACAAATGAGTGGCTGAGCAAGTTGTGGTCTATATACACAATGGAATACTATTCAGCTATTAAAAACGGTGACTTCATCATTTTCAGCCCATTTTGGATGGAGCTTGAAGAAGTCATGTTAAGTGAAATAAGTCAGAAACAGAAAGATGAATATGGGATGATCTAAAAGGCAGAAGCTGAAAAACAAGATCAGAAGAGTAAACACAAGTTTAACCTGAACTGGAGTTGGTGTATTGCACCAAAGTAAAAGACTCTGGGGTGGGTGGCAGGGAGAGCACAGGTCCTGGAAAAGGATGACAGAGGACTAGTGGAGGTTGTATTGTTCTGTGGAAAACTGAGAAATGTTATTCATGTACAAACTATTATATTTACTGTCAAATGTAAAGCATTCATCCCCCAATAGAGAAATTAAACAAAAAAAAAAAAAAGAAGAAGAAGAAGAAGAAGAAGAACAAGAGGAAGAGAAAGCAACAGTAAAGGAAACAAAAGAAACAGAACTGAGGTATATGTAGAGTGGACCTGAAACATGATTGGGCACATACTTTTTACAGATAGAGCTAAAGCCACTTAATCCTGCCTTTGTGGGACTATGTGCTAGAGTTGGAAAATAGGCTATTCTGCTCTAATGAAATGAACAAGTTAAATAAAGGTAATCTAAAATGCTTCCTGTCACAAACATCTGAGGTATTTTGTGTCTTTGGGGCCCTGTGGAATACAGGAAATTCTAAAATACAGATTTAAAAGTGTTGGATGGAAGAATAAATAAAATCATAATAATTCACAATAAAATAGAACTGATTTATGAGTTTTGAAATCACAAAAGATTAAATTAAACTAATAATTCATTCATCTAATCAGAAAACAAATACTTAACGCCATTACATGGCAAACATTTTCCAGGGTACTGGGAGGCTTGAGTAATACTTGGGGGGGATGTGGTCTTTGCCCTGAAAAGAAACTAACATTTTACTCTTTATTATCTACTCTGTGCTGTTTTAACTTTTACCTGCTTAGTCACTTTAGAGTATGTTCTTACAAGTTCATTCATGCCCCCCCCCCCCCCAGTTTTCACATATTCTTTTCCCTATTTGATCTTAAACTTCTCAACAATGAATTTCTCTAGCACAAAGAAAACCAAAATTTCCCATTTGGATAAGGGTGAAAGTTATATTGTTTCATATCTCTACTTGCTATTGTTCATTTTATCTTTGACATGTTGATTGGTATATATATTGGTAATTAGCCTCTGATAGTAAGATCAGAAAAATAAATTACTCTGGAGAATGAAACACTTTGTGAGGCAGATTGAGTGAGGCATTTTAGAAGGGGATTTCAAGTGACAGAAGACAGCATGTGGATACTGAGTTAGAGGCAAGGGTGTGGAAGCCAGACCCCCTGAGTAGCAGATGATCTATCACCCTTGCTACCTTGTCTTTCTTTGTCCTTGTCCTTCCTAGCTTTTCTTTTGTTAGATAGGAAGTAATGTTTGTTTGCTTATTTATTTATTATTATTATTATTTTACTAGAGCACTGCTCAGCTCTGGCTTATGATGGTGTGGGGATTGAACTTGGGACTTTGGAGCCTCAGACATAAGAGACTCTTTGTATAACCATTATATTATTTATCCTCACCCTGGAAATAGTGTTTATCTTTAAAAAGAAAGACTCTTTGAGCCGCAGGAATCCCTTCCCTTGATTCACAACTGTCCTACTTTAGAGAAACTCTGGGACAGAAACTGGAAGAGAAATGGCAGGTAAAGGACAGGGCAAGTCTCAAAGTCAGCTTCTTGTAATCTGAGAGAAACTCTTTATACCCCCAACTAATTTTAAATGCCAAGTTTTCTTTTCTTTTTTTTTTTTTTCACTCTGGGCTTACTAGATGGAACAAACTGAGATGCATACAAAAAGTCTGGAAGCCACTCTACTTTATTAAGGCCCTTTTAGAGACCTGGAAGCCAGCATGGAGTCTACTTCCTTATAGCTATAATAAAACTGTTTCTATATGAATGGGCAGATTTTTTTTCTATAAATTGCAATAAAAGAATCCACACATCAGAGCTTGCTCAGTAGCTCATCTGGATAGTGTGACTGCTTTGTCATGAGAGATCCAGGTTTGAACCCAGCCCCTAACATACTGAACAGAACTTTGATGCTTCCCTCTCCCTCTCCCTTCCCCCTCCCTCTTTTGCCCTCCATCTGTAAAAGTTAGCACAGAGTAGTGAAGCCATGAGGACAACAAAATATTTTATCTATCTGTCTGTCTGTCTATCTATCTATCTATCATCTATCTATCTGTGTGATTTGCCTTAAAGCTTAAAAAGTCACTATACTGTGACTGTCTATCATTTTATTCATACATGGAGTGTGTGTGTTGGGGGAGATACCAACTTGGGTTATATGTTACAGAATTAATCTAAGGTCTTAATACTATAGATACTATTTGAGTATATCTTCCTTAGCTGAAGCTTTAAGGTGTGTTACCCCAAATTAGCTTCTTTGCATATCTTACAACAATTACTAATTATGACTGAAATTCCACGATAGTCCATTGCCCAGGATTTTAAAATTCTGATTCAAGTGAAAGGCAAGTCCTTAATGCTTCTGAGGTTCAGTTTTGTGACATCTTAAAACTTAGAACACAGAGAATTTTCCTGGTACTATTAGAACATTGTTTTTTTAAAGGCATCAAGAGTAGGTCTTTTTATGAGTTTACCTTTTTGGTTAATGATGATAGAAGCAAAATAAATTTTTGTATAAATGTATATAATGCCAGAAAGTAGAGAGAAGTTTTCCAAGAAATCTGCAATAAACAGGAGGAAAGAGAGGGAATGGCAGGAAGTGGAACTTGTCTGCCTAGTGGCAGATGAGAGGCCTGGGTGGACAGGGATGAAGTCAGTTCTAGGAGAAAGAATTGGGCCAGAACTTATAACTAGTGCCTTTACAAAAAGTACACAGCCCCAAGGTCAAACATTTTGTAAAGAATGCTCATGGTGGGAAGTCGGGCGGTAGCACAGTGGGTTAAGTGCACGTGGTGCAAAGTGCAAGGACCGGCATCAGGATTCTGGTTTGAGCCCCCAGCTCCTCACCTGCAGAGGAGTCACTTCACAGGTGGTGAAGCAGGTCTGCAGGTGTCTATCTTTCTCTCCGCCTCTCTGTCTTCCCCTCTTCTTTCCATTTCTCTCTGTCTATCCAGCAATGGCAACGTCAGTAACAACAACAATAATAACTGCAACAACAATTTAAAAAAAGGGCAACAAAAGGGAAAATAAATATAAAAAAAATTTTAAAAAATAATGCTCATGATGAATTTTAGTGTTCCTACTTATTTTGCTATTAGTCTCACTCATGGGTCCTTTTACTATACCTATTTCCCTCAAAAGTGCCTGGAGGGAAATTCTCAGCCTTTTAAGACATCACAAAAGTGGGCGGTTTTTCAGACTTGCAACTGGCTTCATCAGCTGTTGGGTTAGGCCTACCACCTCTTCAATTTGCTGCTTTACTGAAAGACCTACAGGACTGCTTCCAATGATGACTCTTCAATTCTGGTAATAAAGCAAAGCTGTTGAGGTGTGATCGCAACCCATGAGCATGGTGTAAATGAACACTGGGACCCACAGCAAAGGCACAGAAGACAGGCAGCCCCCACAGGTTTTATCTGAGGCTCTGTAGTTCCTGCGTTACAACAATAACTGCATTGCCTGTCTGTGCTCAGGGGAAGTCAGATGAAACGACAACTGTAACTGGCATGCTCGTGAAACACTCACTTTTCCACAATATTTGAGTTTCTGTCTGCTTTCATCTTCTTTTTCTTCCCCAGATGTCTATTTCAGCCTATGTGCATAATGGCTGTACAATAAACATTTGCCAGCTGACTAAATCCTACAACAGCTTGCAAAGCATGCACACACAGAATTTTTTTTTCTTTTTAATTTGGCAGGCAGCCAGGTAATTATACTGCTTGACCAACTACAAATGATTCACAAACAAAAAAGACCCCACCAATACACACATACTCCATGCTTAGCTCAAGAAAATCTTGCCGTTGTGGTCTGTTCTTTCTGTTTCTTTTTTTTTTTTTTTTAATATCTTTATTTATTGGATAGAAACAGTCAGAAATCGAGAGGGAAGGAGGAGATAGAGAGACACCTGCAGCCCTGCTTCACCACTTGCAAAGATTTCCCCCTGCAGGTGGGGGCCAGGATCTCAAACCTGGGTCCTTTCACACTGTAACATGTCGTTCAACCAGGTGTGCCACCACCCGACCCCATCTTTCTCTGTTTCTTCTCCTGGGTTAACATTCATCCCAACCCATCTTTCAAGTCACCTCAAAAGTCACCTCCTCTGTGAAATTTACCCTGCTCAAGCTCCAGCTCACTAAAGAAAGATAGAAACAGGTTGCGGGCATGGATCAACTTGTCAATGCCCATGTCCAGTGGAGAAGCAATTACAGAAGCCAGAACTCCTACCTTCTGCACCCTCAAAACAACACTGATCCATACTCCCAGCAGGGGGAGAAGTGATAGGAGGAAGATAAGAGGACTCTGACCTCCAGCTCTATCAGCACCCAGAGAGAGAAAGAAAGAGAAGGAAAAGGAGAGGGACATATGGAAGTAGTTATGTTGTCATGAGTGGCTCGGAGGGGAAGAAAGGACTGAAACAGGAGAAAAAGGGGGCAATAATGTATAAATGTGGACAGACAGCTGTAGAGATGATAATCCCATGTCTACAACCTTAGGG
Source organism: Erinaceus europaeus (assembly GCF_950295315.1). Classification (NCBI taxonomy): domain Eukaryota; kingdom Metazoa; phylum Chordata; class Mammalia; order Eulipotyphla; family Erinaceidae; genus Erinaceus; species Erinaceus europaeus. Next base: position 117,177,918 of record NC_080165.1, on the reverse strand, counting down.
AAAGTGTGGTGGCTTGCAGTGGGGAGACTGAAGATTCAGAACTCTAGTGGTGGGAATGTTGTGGGTTTAAATCCTCGTTGACATGCAATTTTGTTTAATTAATTAATTTAAAAAATAAGAAAATCACCTTGCTCTGTTATATTCTGCATTTTCTTTCTTCTCCCCTGTGAGATCCATCATGGGGGAATAGAATACATGTTTTCAGAACACCTGTCACATTTTATGGGACTTACCTGTTTGTCTTCCCCTATTAAAGCTGAAATTCCTTGAGTATAAAAGCCTTGATTGACTTATTTATACAATTTCCCCATTTGGAATCCGAAGGGAGGGAGGCTGGTTCTCAGACTTATCAAAATCCCTTAGTACAATAGATCGCTAGTAATGCCTTCCACTTTTTGAAGCCTACCTTATTCTTGGCCTCTTTGACTGACTCTTTCTTATTTCCTAAATCTCTTGCATTCAGTTTTTCAGTTTGATTCATAAGAATGCTTGGATGAGCTTTCTTAAAATTTCGAATACTCTCTCATTTGTACAGAAAGGTACACAAAGTGTTAATAAACATCTTTTTACCTTTTCTCTTATCATTCTACTTCATGCTTATTTGATTATTTACCCAGTCTTAAAGACATATAAGGGAAGAGGTTGATCTCAATCTCATTGTCATGGGACTGAAAGCCTGACACCTAAACCCCTTATATGAAATGTCATTGTGTTTACATGTAACCTACATACATCCTTCTGTACAGTTAATTTTTAATTGTGGTTCTTTTTAAATTTATTTACTTTGGATAGGGACAGAATGAAATTGAGAGAGAGGGAGATAGAGAGGGAGTGAGATACCTGCAGCATTGCTTTGCTGCTCATGAAGTTTTCTGCCTGAAAATGGGGGTCAGAGGTCTGAAGGTCTGAACCTGCATGCAGCCCTGAGCACTATAATGTGTGTGTTCAATCAAGTGTGCCACTGCCTGACCCCTTAACCATTATTTTTAAGATAGAAACAAACAGGCAGAGAAGTGGGAAAAAATTCACATTACCAAAGCTTCCTTCAATGCAGTAGGGGCAGGTTCAAAGCTGGGTCCTATGCATGACTACGCAGGCCTTTATTTAAGTGGAGTATTTCACTCACCCTTCTGTATATTTAAATTATCTCTCAATGGGCTGAGGAGGCAATCTATTGGTTTTATGCAAGTGATTTTTAAGCCTGAGCTCTCAGGTTAAATCCCCAGCATCACTATAAACCACAGCTGAGCAGTGCTCTGGTACAAATCATCATCATCAATCATCATCATCTCTGGATTACTTATAATACCTAATACAATGTAAATTTTATGAAAGTAACTTTTTTTCACTTTTTTGTTGTTGTTGTTGTTGCCCCTGACTATAAATAAGGTGTATCATTTCGCATTATTTAAGGCACTCTAGGGGCCAGGCAGTGGCACACCTGGTTAAGCGCACTCATTATAGTACTCAAGGACCCAGATTCAAGCCTTTGGTCCCCACCTGCAGAGGAAAGCTTCATGAGTGGTGAAACAGTACTGCAGGTGTCTCTCTATCCCTCTCTATCTCTCCCACTCTTGATTTCTCTCTATCTCTATTCAATAATAAATTAAAATAATTTTTATTATTTTTTATATTTTATTTGTTTTCCCTTTTGTTTCCCTTGTTGTTTTTCATTGTTGTTGTAGTTATTATTGTTGTTGTTGTTACTGATGTTGTCATTGTTAGATAGGACAGAGAGAGAAATGGAGAGAGGAGGGGAAGATGGGGGGGAGAGAAAGAGAGACACCTGCAGACATGCTTCACCGCCCGTGAAGTGACTCCCCTGCAGGTGGGGAGCTGACAGTTCTGCAGCCTAAGGTGGGTACATGCATGCGGCTGGGTCAAAAGGGGGTAGGTCGAAGAAGCAAAGTCAAATCAGAGTTCTGGGTGGCACAGCGTTGAGCTGTGCCATTTTGGTGATTTCACTTTAAGTGCAGCAAGCAATGAAGGTTGTTCTGAGTGCTGGAGGAAAAGAGAAAGGGACTTAAAGCCTCTCAGTCTTTGACTTAGGGGGTATTTAGCCTTCTGAATTTAATGCAAGGGCACACCATAAATCAGAGCATTTGTGATTACAAGACAGCTTAAAACAACCCCCCCACACCCCATCCCACCTGTTGTGGACCATACAAACAAGAGAAATCTAGAGACCACAATAGCACCACCTGCTGGCCATCAATAACCAGCACAGAGTAGCAGCAGCTGTGACTGTATTCTCCCAAGTCAGACACAAGTCAATCCAGGCAAGTGTGTTTAGTGGACTGAATGGTACTGAGAGAGGGAGGGACCTCACAACACACCATATACAATGGTTAAGTCAAGAAGACACATTAGAGAATTAAACCAGGACAAAAGTCCAGATAACTCCCCCCTCCAAAGGGTTTTGAGGACAAAATCCAAACACTAATTGAGGTATTAGTCATAGGAGCAAAGAAAGAGTTTGAAAAAAAATATCATCAGAAAATGGGGATATAGCAGATGTGACTCCAAAAGAAAACACTAACTATCTGAAGGTAATAGGAGAGCTGAAAGCTGAAATAGCTGAGCTAAGAGCACAGCTAGCTGAACAAGCTAATACAGTATAGTAAAAGGGTAAAAAGATTTGAGCTACAGAAAACAATAGAAGGGAGAGAGAATAGAATAAGTGAGACTGAAAACAGAATTAGCAAGATTGAGAATGAATTAGAGAAAGCTAAGAAAGAAGTAAGAGACCTCAGAAAGACATTAAGAGATAATTGAGTGGTCTGGAGGTGGTGCAGTGGATAAAGCATTGGACTCTCAAGCATGAGGTCCTGAGTTCAATCCCTGGCATCACATGTACCAGGTTGATGCCTGGTTCTTTCTATCCCCTCCTCTCCTCCTATGTTTCTCATTAGTAAATAAATAAAAATCTTAAAAAAAAAACATTAAAAAAGGAGATATTGAAAACAACAACAGAGACATATGGGATGATTTCAAAAGAAGTAATATACACATTATTGGCTTGCCAGAGGAAGAAAGAGAGGGATGGGAAGAAAGCATTCTACAAAAACAACAAGGGCAACAAAAGGGAAAATAAATAAATATATTAAAAAGAAAGAAAGCATTCTATAGGACATAATAGCTGAGAACTTCCCTACTCTAGACAAGATAAAAGACATAAAGGTTCAAGAGACTCAGAGGGTACCAAACAGAATTAGCCCAGACTTAAAGACACCATGACACATCATATTTAGAAGGAAAAGGAATAAGGATAAAGAAAGGATCCTGAAGGTTGCAAGAGAAAAACAAAGAGTCACCTACCGAGGACAATCCATAAGACAAGCAGCAGATTTCTTCACACAGACACTAAAGGCCAGAAGAAGTGCTCAATGAGAAAGGCTTTCAACCAAGACTATTGTATCCTACTAGACTGTCATTCAGAATAGATGGAGGCATAAAAGCCTTCTCAGACAAGGAAGAATTGACAGAATCAACCATCACCAAGTCTCCCCTATAAGAAGTTCTAAAAGGTCTCTTATAAGCAATAGATAGAAGAACAGCAAGGGAAACTCAAAGCAGAATCTGAGTATGGAGTATGGCACCAAAGTAAAAATCTCTGGATGGAGGGTGAGGGCAGATGCTCAGCTTCACTTCGGGCGGTGGGGGGGGGGGGGGGGGAGGGGTGCAGACCTTTGGTGGTGGGAACAGTACTAATACACACTCTTATTAACTCATAGTTTCACAAATCACTATTTAATTAATATGAGAAGGGAAAAATGGATTGAATGTCTCAAACTTTTCTGATGCATAGACCATAGCTCTGCATATATATTCCTTTAATCTAAGCATTTAAGATTACAAATTTATAAATTTGTAATCAGATTGAATTTTAACAGTGGGTTCAAACTGTTAACACATCTCTAATAATGGCTTGTTCTTTGAAATATTGAATCACCTATGAGCTTAGACCAGGGAGAACAGAAGCAACTGGAGGTGTCATTTTATAAGATACAGCTATATGTAAATAACATTAAAAGACATAAATTATGGTGAGGTCTTGTATGATACAGCAAATCCTAACAGTGGGATTTTCAAAGTTAAGTCAATTGTCAAATAATTTGGTTAAGCAATAACTATCTATTGCCTTCTTAAACCCTAAGACAGCAGGAACCTTTCCCATTCTTTACAAAACCAGTATTTCTCCCAGTCGAGGAATCTCTGGAGTGGGGCTCACTTTTCCACATGCTTCTCTCAATTCATATCAACTGATACTACATCTACTAATCCCAACCTATTCAATGCAACCAGTACCACCTCAATATGCTTCACTTCAGATTGTGTCCAGAAATGTCAGGCATGGAATATCAATCTTCCAGCTTCATTACTTTGGTGAAACCTTTCCTAGCTCATAGGACCCCTTAATTCCATTTTGGGTGGTGCACTTCTGAACAAGGCCTCAAAACATAGATATAGACCATAGTCCACAAGATATGGCTTATGTACACATGCATCCCTATGTAGGGGGGAAATATATACCTTAAAGCAAAAGTGTATGGGAGTCAGGCAGTAGCGCAGCAGGTTAAGTGCAAGTGGTGCAAAACACAAAGATCCCAGTTCCAGCCCCCCACTCCCCACCTGCAGGGAAGTCGCTTCACAAGTGGTAAAGCAGGTCTGCAGGTGTCTTATCTTTCTCTCCCCCCCTCCATTTCTCTCTGTTCTATCCAACAATGACGACATCAATAACAAGAACAGTAACTACAACAATAAAACAAGGGCAACAAAAGGAAATAAATAAATATTTTTTTTAAAGTGCACAACAGTTTGCAGTGAGCCAAAAAATGCAGCAAGCAAGTAGAAAGACACAAAAAAGACACCATAAAGTACCTAGTCAGATAGTTTCTACTTAGACCTAGACACTCTCCTCATCTACACCGTATTTAACTTCCCTCAATCACTCCAATGCTAACCTTGTCAGACAAAGTAAGGACTACAAAAGCTAGATAAGGCAAGAGACTGGCATACTTTAATGATGATTCTTTGGTTACTAGCAGGCCACCCCATCACCTGGGGCCACCCCATCACCTGGGAGTCCTGGGATCCCATATAGACATGATCTAACAGATCCCTTTTTCCATTGCCACAGATCATCTCCATCAGAAACAACATAATGGACCCTTTTGTGGGCCCCTACAGGACCTAGCCCTCAATGTAGATCATCAGTAGTAGGGACTGTTCCATTCTCCAAAGGGAGGGTGGGCAACATATTCTACCACTCGAGGAATATGAATCCTGAAAGTAGTGCAGCCTGGAATGTTCCTAGCTGTGTCCGTGGAATGCGAGCTCAGACCTACAGGGATTCTTCTTCTTCTTCTAGCATTTGCCTTTCTTCCGTAGCCAGTCAACAGCGATGCAGAGGTTACATAGGCCCCTGTGCTGAATATGCACCCCAGATCAAATCTGTGAGGTTTACAGTTAACAATACTTATATACTTTTCCCACATTTGGGAGCTACTCTCTTCCTTGATCCAGCTTTCTAGTCCTTTTTCAAACTATGACATCTTCCCCAGACAATACCTTGGATCCAACTGCATGTTAGCTGTCAGAATCAGGCAAAAACTAGTAAAGTCATGGGCCCTTTGGAATATATCTAAAATAGACCTAGTAGTTTTTTCCAAAATGGAGACCCCAAATCTTTATCTGCAGTATTCTTGTCCTTAGGTTCATGATAGTCAACAATTTGTTCTGCCTTATATCTTAACTCTTTTTCAGCCACCAAGTTGCAGATGTTACCATGATGCCAACCGGACTTCCCTGGGCAGATGACCCACCAATGGATCCTGGAGCCATGCCTCCCCAGAGCTCTGCCCCCGCTAGGGAAAGAGAGAGACAGGCTGGGAGTATCTGCCAATCAATCTGCCAATGCCCATGTTCAGCAGGGAAGCAATTACAAAAGCCAGACTTTCCACCTTCTATACCCATAATGACCCTGGGTCCATACTCCCAGAGGGATAAAGAACAGAAAAGCTTTCATGGGAAGGGAATGGGATACAGAGTTCTGGTGGTGGAAACTATGTGGAATTGTACCCCTCTTATCCTATGGTCTTGTAAATTTTTCCATTTTATAAATTTAAAAAAATCAGTATATCTAGAAAATAATAATAATACCAACTTAATATAGTCATTGTAAATATAAATGATAGAAGAAGGGTTTGTAATATGTGAGTAAGTACTTCATAAATGTTTGTACTTGCTCTCTTAGTCTCGCTTCCCCTTACTTCAAACTGGGGGTATACCTTACTTAGGGTTATTGTAATTACAAAAAGTGATGATAGCTGAGGAAATCTGAAATGGTATAGACTTGCATGTGAAAGGTTCCAGATTCAAGTCATGAAACCATCAGAGTTGAGCAGTATTCTGGTTAAAATATATATACTTATAATGTGAACTGAGTATGTGGACACTGTATCAACTGTCATCACTCAGCTTTAGAAGAGAGTCCTCACACACTCACGGTTAGGACACACTATAAAATCCAATCAAATGAGACATAAGACACGAGACATTCTGAGTTTCTGAATGAAGAGATGCTGCTCCATAGCCTGTGAGGAAGAAAGAGGCTCCTCCTTGTCCTACAACTGCTCAGCCAATGAGAGAGTGTCAAAAGCCAACATATGAAGTGTCACTCTACCAGGAACTTCCAGTCTTCTCTGAGGACTCTTTCTTGACAACAGCCTCTCTAAAATATCTTTCTTTAATTTTTTATTTGTTATTAAAGTTTGTTACAAGACTGTAAGATTACAATGTATAGTTCCACACCACACCCACCACCAAAGCTCTGTATCCCCACCCTCCCACTTCCCAAAGATAAACACCATAGTTCTCATAAGTCTTACAGTTTGCTTGCTTGTTTTGTTTGCATTCTTTCTCCCTTCCTTCCTTCCTTCCTTCCTTCCTTCCTTCCTTTCTTTCTTTTTTTTTTTCTTTCTTTCTCTCGTTCTCTCTCTCTTTCTTTCTTTTTCCCTTTCTTCTAGGGAAGCATGCAAGTATCTCATCAAAACACTACAGGCTCCAAGTTGCATTCTATTATTTCTAAACAAATAGATAAGTTCTAAATAAGGATTTTTCTGGAGAAATAAATTACTGCTACCTCCCACCCCCAGGTCAACAACTGGAATAGAAATACTTAGCCTAGAGAATCCCTCAACAAAGATTCATTAAGTTTGAATTAATGAAGTAATCTCTCCATGGCACTGGAGTAAAACTGAACACTCTCTTGCATGATATCAAAGGAAATAGAGTGACAACTTATTTACAGCATAACAAGTGTGCTTTCTCATAAATTCTTGAATTTTGGGACACTGCTTACATTATGGAACTTACATCAGGAAAGGATCTTTTTATACCTTTGCTTTGAGGTTTCTATGGTTTAGTTTCCAAGTAGAATTGAACTACTTGATTACTTTGGGGTTGCTCTGTTACTATACAAATTTGACTGTAACTGCAACTTGACCCCACTCCATTCTTGCACATCTGGGGCTGAGATTTTTTTTTCAGATATATTTCTAAATTGGCATTGCACATAGCTCCAACTCACATGTGCCTATAAGGCATGCAAACAAGTGCATTGGAAGCTGTTTGAAAAAAAATATGGGCACAGCTAGTTTCTCCAGAGTGTAACAAGGTCTGAGTCTTGAGTGTTTTTGAGAACAATTACTTTTAAGGCAAGCACAATTTAATAGCTTAAACTTAAATTGCTCTTGCTCTCGCTTTATTTAAGGCAAAATGGTTCAGTAAGTAAAGCGATGGACTGCATTTTTCTCTTTAATATTTTGGCTGAACAGCATAAAATGGACCACTATTCAGGAATAACAAATGCACCTCAAATTAGGGGAATGTAATAAGTTATTTTAATGTTATTATTATACCTACCTAACTTTTAAAGAAAAATTAATCTGTTGAAGCTGAGCAAGGGAGCTTGCAGCTTGCTCCTGCAGAAAGTCAAATTCTGCATACCTGTCTTTCACATGAAGGGAAAGTCTGCTTTATTGCAGAATTCTGGGTTGGAATTTAGATCAGATATTCTTCCCCCCACTAATGGCCACTTTTTATACTAGTGGAGATGGAGGAGGGTGAGAAGGCCATAACCTGATCCCTTCGTCTCTTCAAAACTTCTTCCCTCCCACATTCCCACTTGCTGGCAAGATGTAGGCACCTACTCCGAGGAAGGGGCCAAAGGATGAGCTTTGGGGGGAGCTGTATCTCAATAACCCTAAGGCATAGCCGTTTAGCAAATATATACATGTGTGAGCCATGATATAGGAAGGGGGATTATAGCAAGCAGACAGGTGAATTTATGGTTTATAATACAGGTAATAGGAACTAAATGTTTCAATTGGTCAACAGTTGGGGGATACTGTGACCCTACTGGAAAACAGAGTATTTTTTTGAGAGAAGATAGGATAAGAAATCTTTTTTCTTTTTGTTTGTTCAAATGACCCTTTAGGAAGGAGCCCATTTTACTTTTCCCTCTTTATCATCATAACTTGATGCCCCTTAATGTGACTTTCATTGCCTTATTTTATCCAGGAATTAATTCTCTGGGAGGAAGACTGTTTATAAGGGGAAATTGAATTAGTAAGCCCAGTTCCTGCTGTATATAGTTTTATAAAACCAGTTTTTTTGCTCATACAATCTGAGTAAATAACTGACTTTTAGAACCTCAGGCTAATTATCTGCTAATGAGAGGACCTTCAAAAGCTCTCAGAAAATTTTTTTTCTTTATTTTTATTTGTTGGATAGCCAGAGATTGAGAGGAAGGGGGTGACAGAGAGGGAGAGAGACATCTGTAGCCCTGGCTCCCCACTTGTGAAGCTTTCCCCCTGCAGGTGGAGACCAGGGGCTCAAACCTGGGTCCTTAGGCATTGTAACATGTGTGCTCAACCAGGTGTGCCACCACCTGGCCCCAGATTTTTTTTTGTTTTAATCCTCAGGCAACATAGCACTTGGATTCCTTCTGTGGAGAAAATGCTAACAACAAAACCGGGTTTAATAATTACTGAGTTAAAAAAGAAAACATCTCCCTCACTTAAAGCAGTTAAAACTGCACCTAAAAACTGACTGATTCACCTTTGATATACACATGTAAATCGGGATTTTCTCAGGTGAGTTCACAGTTTTCCATCACCAAGTGTTAAGATTTTGACTGCAACCCTGCCCCCTTTCTTGAGAATGCACAAGGAATGTTACCTGTAGGGCCCACATTAGGATCCTATCAGCTACTCCAGGCAGGATCCTGGGAGCTCAGCTGCCTCTGCTTCTCCTCCAGGCATTCTTAGCAGAGAGAAAGATAATGTCTAAGAGAGTCAACCACTGAACTAAGGCACCCATCTGTTAGAATAGACAATGGCTGTAAAACCAGTTCAGAAACTGGTATCTGTGGTCTAATTTCAATTCTTCCAGATCAGCACTGCTTGCTAGCAACTTGACCTGGCTTCATCTTCACCTGAGTCCACATCCGTCAGGACCTTACCACCACAGGCTCTCCTTTAAGTGTGTCTCCTGCCAAGGTAGCCAGAAGACAGTCTGTGGCAAGTGACACCTCTCTACTCTGGGTGACAGGAGCTTAAAAGAGAACAGCACCCAGAGGCATAATCCAAACACTACCTTAAGTTTACAGTGTAACAGAGCCTTTTCCTTTCCCTGGATGTTGGAAAAGTCAATTCCCAAGGCCACATGTTCACTAAAAGCCTTAAATTTAGACTTTTCATATAACTTTAAAGTGGGGTTAAATATATACTTGCAGAAATATACAGGTTAAAGGAGGTGCTTACATTTAAATATGGAGTTATTTCCAGATGGAAAAGACTGTATATACTTCCTCATAAATTCACATCGAAGCAATTTTCATTTCCTAGGAACTATGAAGCTACACTAAGCATATTTATATTGTTGTCAGTCATTAATTTGTTAGAAAAACATGTTTTGAAAACACAGTAAGTTTTGTCACTCTTGCTTTTTCACATATTACAAGATTGGAAAAATGGGAAGTAACTGGCCTGCTAGAATTGTCCCTCTTACAACTAAAGTTATATTATCAGATCGAGCTTGTTGTTTTGACTTTTTGTCCCTTCAGAGAAATTTTCTTTTTCCCCCAAAAAAGTCTCCTTAGTCACTCTAATAAGTAGGCTTCTCTGGCTGTTTATGGCCACAGTCAGGATATTGATGAGCCTTATTAAATTTCTTTTCTTTGACCCTTGCCTACCATTTCCTCTCCTTTCTCTCCCCCCCGCCCCGCGCCTCTATTTCTTTCCTTTTCACAGGGTTATTGCTGGGGCTCAGTGCCTGCACTACAGATACACTGCCCCCTCCCCTGACAATTTTTTCCCCATTTTATTTGATAGAATAGAGAGAAGTTGAGAGGGAAGGGGGGGGAGGAATAGAGAGGGCCACCTGCAGTACTACTTCATGAAGTTTTCCACATGCAAGTGGAAAGTGGGGGCTTGAACCTGGGCTCTTGCCACCACCCAGCCTCTCAATTTCTAAAAGGAATACACACCTTTAGATTGATCTGTAAAAGAACTGCTTTAGGGTATTGAGCCTCACTAGTGGAAGGGTGCATGTATTAAATCTCAGGCAATGTAATTCTGAATTTAGAAGAGTCTTAGAAAGGACAGAGGACATTCCTTTCAGCTGTTTCCATGATGTTCTGGTGATCTGGACTCCAGTGCTTTTGGCATATGAGCTCTGCAAGCTTAACAATTTGTGTGCACACAATAATTACTGTTCAGTAACAGTAATTATTCTGACTTTCTGTACAGATCTAAGATGAAAAAGTAGTATGGGTGAAGTTAAAGGAGGATTTATAAAAATCCTTTCTCAGTCAGAAGTGTCAATCATGAAACTAAAGGAGCCTGGGAGATTCATTCCTGATATTAAAGGAGTAGATTCTGGTCTCTACAGACCAGATACTACAAGGGTCACTTTTGTATCAGTCATCATGTGAACCTGAGACAAGCATGTATCTGTGGCCTTGGGTACCCACTGTGTGAGATACTCCAGTTGTCTGTGTTTCATGATTCACTTATGTCTGTTGCTTGCTCAACAATCTTAAATTGAGCTTAATCCTGTCCCATAAGATCAATTATAACATGTTTATAAATGTTGAAAACAATTACTAAAAGTAAACCCATTTTAAGTTATATCAATAGTTTACTTCCTCTTCTCTCTCTCTCTCTCTCTTTCTTTCTTTCTCTTTTTCTCTCCTTCTTTCTATAGCACTTCCTGGCCTCATGCATGCATGATTCCACCATTCCCAAGCTTAATTTTTCATTCTTTTTATTTTAGGTGTGAAGGGAGATGGGGAAAAGAGATACCACAGCATTGTTGCACAGATCACGGAGCTTTCTCTGGTGCTGTGCTCCCCTGTGGTACTGGGGCTCAAATCCAGGGCCTTACTTGGTAAGGTGCATGCTCTACCCAACTGAACTATCTAATGGCTCTTTGTGTAAAGGTTTTTTTTAAGTGTATCTAATTAAATAGCCTCTAGACATTGGAGCAAAGTTTTCCTCCCAGTTTAAGAGTGACTGACAATAAATAAATAAATAAATAAAAGCTAATAGGTTTAAAATTCTAGGAAAACTTCTAGGCATCCTTTTCTACAAAACAAAAGTTCATTTATTAGTAAATTTAAAAGACAATTGATGGTGGCTCATTTATCATTTCCTTATGACAGTATTAACAACCACACTTTAAATGGAAGGAACTCACGTGTTCAACCTTTACAAATGTGTGACCTTATGTAGGGACAATTGTGAGCTTATGCAATTAGACCTATTAAAAGTACACTGTGCTTTCAAAACCATATCAAAATTAAATAGTTAATTTTTAATTGTTAATGTGGCAGCCCTTTCAGGACAAGGTTTCTTTTCACCTTTTTTTTAATCTTTATTAATTTATTAGACAGAGACAACCAGAAATTGAGAGGGAAGGGGGTGATAGGAAAAGAGAGAGACACCTGCAGCCCTGCTTTACCACTTGCAAAGCTTTCCCCTTGCAGGTGGGGATTGGGGGCTTGAACTTGTGCACTGTAACATGTACGTTCAACCAGGTGTGTGCCACCACCTGGCCCTTCTTTTTACTTTTGTTGTGACAATATTACAGACTTTTTTAGTGAACTTGTTAGCTGCTATCACCATCTCAACTCACTCTGTAGATCAGTCCCTCTGGAAATGGGAGAGAAGAACATGGCAATTCTTTCCCTTTACTCCCCAACATAAGCTACTCTTGCCTGCTCCTAGACTTACAAGTCAGAGAGGGATAAAAAAAGGGATAGCTTTGCTTAAAGAGAGGGCTGGGACATATAGAAGGATGACCCAGATTTTTCTTTTTGACTAGCAGTGGGAAAGCAAGAGAAGTCTAAGCCAGAGTGCAGAATAAGAAAGAATGACAGATTTTTAATCCACACAGAGGTGCCTCAGAGAACATGAATTCCAAGATCAAACAAACCCAAGATGCAAAAATAAACACACAGATCCATTCCCAAGGTGAGAGTTAAATGATTTTGGATCATTTATTTGCAAAATTCCAGTGCAGGTCCTAAAAGTGTGTTATGTGATGGAGAATGAGGACAGTAGGAAGCAGAGAATCACTGGTGTTCAATTTCATTTCACATTACCACTCCTGTCTATTCCTATCATATTGCCACTCCTATCTGTTTTGTTATAAGAACAAAATAAGTGATTAGGAAGACATAGCCACAAGTGCGAAGTATGTTTGTGGGGACCAGAAATGTGGAAGTGAATTAATGCATTTGGTTTAGTAAAAAAAAATAATAATGAGGATGAATTAAAACTTTTATCAATTTTATCTCTTGAAGGAAAAAAATTATTAAACTGAAGTTCCCAAATAATAATAAAAAAGAATTATGCCAACCTCAATTTGGAAAGTCAGTTTTAAGATGGTTTGATATTTGTTTTATTTGATCTTATGACACACTGAGAGACTAAAGCACCATTCTGTTATACCCAGAGATATACACTCAAACCAGGACCTCAAGCAGGCACTCTACACACTGAAATGCCCTTTTCTGCCTTGAAATGGCAATTTTAAAGAGCACAGGCCAGAGAATAAAGCAGGGATTTTGGACTTGAAACAATACTCAAATTCATTATAAAAAAACATATTCTGGGCACTTAGAAAAAAACATGTGTTCCTTAGTTGTGCACCTAATATTTTTTATAAAGCCTTCTTAAAGTGAGATTAAAATGGTTCTAATAGGGGGCTGGGCAGAGGCACAACCAGAAAAATCCACAAGTTATCATGGTTCGAGCACCAAGTCCCTACCTATAGGAGGGGAGGTTTACGAGTGGTAAAGCAGGCTGCAGGTGTCTTTATTTCTCTCTGTTTTCTCCCCCTCTCTCACCTTATTTCTCTTTGTTGCTATCATAATTTAAAAAAAAAGACCAGTAATAGAGGTAGATTCATTGTAAGAAAAAAAAAAATGGAAAGAAGAGAGAAAAGAGAAAATAAAGAAGAGTTTAACGTTCACTTGCTAGGTTGCTAACTTGTGATAATAGATGAAAAATGTGTGACTGCAGATATTTGCACATGTGACACACTTGTTTACTCTTTGCCAAATGAAAAATATGTATATAGTCTATATCATGGTAACACAATCAATGGAGCCCATCATACCAGCAGTGAACTTATCTTCACATTGCAATCCTTCAACCCTGAAACTTCTCGCACGAGATCTTTACCTTCTGCCACACACTTCACCCACATATGTGCATAAGTACACACACACACACACACACACACACACACACACACACACACACACACACACACACACACACACACACATGATTGTTACAAGTCACACACAAGTCCGTCGATCCCAGCTAACTCAATTTACCTCTCTCCCAGGGAGGATTCGGATCTCTGCTGACTCTGGCGCTGCCATCAACCTCTGCTCTCCCCTTCGGGTTCAACAGAACTGGGCCCTCTGTGTTTTCAACAGGTACCATGGTCACGGAAAACTTACTGTCGCTCCCTCGGCACCAAATCACCCAGACTTTCTCTGCCGACAGGAGTGGTCACTTTCCCCATGGTCGCATGCTAAAGAAGGGTGGGGGGGAAAAAAAAAAACCTTCAGTCAAAGCCAATGTGATTTGTGACCAACTTTGTTTCTATTTCCGAAGGCTTTGCCCTTTTCGGTGACACAGGCTGTTGCTATTCCAAGCAGCCAATCACAGGCAGTGGGAGGGACAGTCTCCGAGGACTGTTTTTGCCTTCAGATGCAGATTTGGAAGCTGGGATTTTAACGAGTTGGGATCTGCTCAGGCTCACATGCAATTGTTGGCCACTAGCTAGGAGTTCCCTTGAATACCAGCACCTTTAGAGAGAGGGCAAAGAAACGTGCTGATTCAAAGTGCTAGTTCAGAGTGAGGGCCTATCACATTCACATGGTATAGGTTTATTTGCAGAGAAAGGAGCAATTTATGCAAAGACCAGAAAGAAAAGTATGCCAATTTCTTTTTTAAAATTAATTAATTTATTTATTTTCCCTTTTGTTGCTCTTGTTTTTTATTGTTGTACATAGTTATTATGGTTGTTACTATTGATGTCGTCGTTGTTAGATAGGACAGAGAGAAATGGAGAGAGGAGGGGAAGACGGGGGTGGGGGGAGAGGAAGACAGACACCTGCAGACCTGCTTCACTGTCTGTGAAGAGACTCCGGTGTTGGTGGGGAGCCGGGGGCTCGAACCCGGATCATTGCTCCGGTCTTTGTACTTTGCGCCACATGCGCTTAACCGCTGCACTACCGCCCAACTCCCAAGTATGACAATTTCTAAACAAGACTCTTATTCCTAGAATCAAGACACCTAACAGTTTAAACAAAACAATCAATCCTCATGGTTTCTACTTAAGAAGTCTGTCAGACAATTTAAGATCAGAGTCCAAGCATACACAAACTCAGAGCACATAGATTCCCGGGACTTGGCTTTTCTCTTTTCTTTTCTTTTCTTTTCTTTTCTTTTCTTTTCTTTTCTTTTCTTTTCTTTTCTTTTCTTTCCTTTTCTTTTCTCTTCTCTTCTCTTCTCTTCTCTTCTCTTCTCTTCTCTTCTCTTCTCTTCTCTTCTCTTCTCTCCTCTTTCTTTTTTTTTAACATCTTAGAGTTACAATACAGTAAATTCATTAGTGTTTTCATAACTATCTGTAAAGTGAAACCAACTCTGAATCTTCCTCAGCTCAAGCAGGCATATTATTATACTTGATTGCAGTAGGAGAGAGTTTCCAGAGATGCCAGATTAAATGGCCCATTCATTTGTGGGTGAAGTGACCATAGAAACTGAAGCAAAACCCAAAAGGCCTGAGAAGGAAGACCTGTGTTTTGATTTCTGAGTACATATATAGAAAAGGTCTCACAATGTTGTGACATTTTACCAGATCATATTTATTTAAAAAAAAAAAAAAGTAGGGGGCAGGCAGTGGTGCACCTGATTAAGCACACACAGTGCTCAAGGACCCAGGTTCAAGACCCTGGTCTCCACTTTCAGGAAGAAAGCTTTATGAATTGTAAAGCAGGGCTGTGGGTGTCTCTGTGTCTCTTTTCCTATCTCCTCTACCCTTCTCAATTTCTGTCTCTGTCCAACAATAAGTAATTTAAAAAAATGGAGGAAATTAGAAACCATTAGGAGTGAAAACTGAGTTTATGAAGCACTTGCCATGTTTCAAGAGTATACTAAGGAGACTAAAACTATTAATTTAGAAAAAAAAGAAAAGAAAAGAAAAAGAAAAAATATGTGTGAGTCAGGCACCCATATTACAGAACAGAAAATAGAGACTGAGGAACTTGCCTAAAGTTTGACAAATGACCACTGGTAGAACAGACAGCATCCAGGTGTTCTAGTGCATAACTCTCTTATATCCTGCCTTAATAGAATCTTCCTTTTTCTGATTTTCTTGACTTCCTTTACTTTAGCTGTGGTTGAACTTAAGATGCAAATATGGCTTTTAATCCTAGTCACTTATCCAGGAAGTAAATGTGTGCTTATATAGGTAAAATCTGAAAAACCTACTGGGCTTCTGGCATCATTGCAAAACTCTAAATTAACTAGCCTGTGGTACATTTCCTTTGTTTACTGCTAGGTGTATTTTTTTTTCATATTTTTCTTACATTTCTCCCTTTATTATTATTTTGTTAACTCTTTAAGCAATATTTTATTGATTTAGCTAAAACTATGTAGTCAGTGGATCTCCTTCAGTCTTCCTCAGCCCAGCTGCGGAAAAGGAGAGTGGGAAGAAGAGGAGTAGGGTTGTTTCATCTGATTAACACTTTCCAGGAGGGTAGTCTCCAAAGTCAGGGTGGCACCTATTTGGGGGACAGTCATCTGGTGGGGTCTGCTGGAATTCTTTCTTTATTATTATTTTCATTGCCACCAGGGTTATTGCTGGGGCTCTGTGCCAGTACTACAAATTACAAATCCACAGCTCCTGATGGCCATATATATATATTTTTTGCCAGAGCACTGCTCTGCTCTGGTTTATGGTGGTGCAAGAGACTGAACCTAGGGCTTTGGAGCCTCAAGCATGAGAGTCTCTTTGCATAACCACTATGCTATCTATTCCTGCCCATCCCTTTAAAAAATTTTTTTATTATTATTTTTACTTGACAGAACAGAGAAATTAAAAGGGAAGGGGTAATAGAGAGAAAGACACCTGCAGACAGACTTCACTGCTAGTGAAGTGAACCCCCTGCTGGTGAAGAGGGTGTGTGAGTGTGTGTGTGTGTGTGTGTGTGTGTGTGTGTGTGTGTGTATGTGTGTGTGTGTGTGTGTGTTCAAATCCCCCTCCTTGTACATAGTGGTATATGCGCTTAACTATGTGTGTCACTGCCTGACCCCTTCATATTTTTCTTGAACTTCAGGGAATCAGGTAATAGAAACAACCTGAAATAATCCAACCTTTATTTATTATGCACCTGTTGCATGTGTGCTGATAGTGCTCTTCTGGTGAATGAGTGAACAGGTCATATTCCCACATATCAGCTTATTCCCACTAAACATGTCTAATACAATAAAGCTTTACTTTTGATTTGTTCCTAGATTGTGTTGATTATAGAAGTTGTAGTTGTATCTATGAAATATTTCTCATTAGCTCTCCATATTCTCTTCTACCTTCTTTTTTTGTCAAGAAATTTAGTTAACATGTTTATATAGTGTGTTAGTTGTATAATAGTTACATTGAGTGATTCTAGTTCCTGTGTCTCCTACACTAGGGACTATGGAAGTTTTGGGGTACTTGCTACAGTCTTCAACTAGGTGGAATATAAAATTCATTCCAGGGGGCTGGGCGGTAGCGCAGCTGTTTAAGCGCACATGGCGCAAAGTGCGAGGATTAGCATAAGGATCTGGGTTTGAGCCCCCAGCTCCCCACCTGCAGGGAGTCGCTTCACAGGCGGTGAAGCAGGTCTGTAGGTGTCTAACTTTCTCTCCCCCTCTCTGTCTTCCCCTCCTCTCTCAATTTCTGTCCGTCCTATTCAACAACAACAATAACAGCCACAAGGGCAACAAAAATGGGAAAAAATAGCCTCCAGGAGCAGTGGATTCTTAGTGCTGGCACCAAGCCAAGCAATAAGCCTGGAGGCAAAAAAAAAAAAAAATTCATTCCAGAATAGTTCACCATATCTAAAAGCAATTTAGCTATCTCTATCCCTCCCCCCCCACCACCACCACCAGGGATATGACTGGCATTCAGTGCTTGTCCAATGAATCCACCAATACTAGCAGTTATTTTTTTTTCTTTTTTCTTTTTTCTTTTTATTTTTTTTTCCCTCCAGGGTTATTGCTGGGCTCGGTGCCTGCACCATGAATCCACCGCTCCTGGAGGCCATTTTCCCCCCTTTTTGTTGCCCTAGTTGTTGCAGCCTCCTTGCGATTATTATTGCCATTGTTGATGTTGCTTTGTTGTTGGATAGGACAGAGAGAAATGGAGAGAGGAGGGGAAGACAGGGAGAGAGGGGGAGAGAAAGATAGACACCTGCATGCCTGCTTCACCGCCCGTGAAGCGACTCCACTGCAGGTGGGGAGCCAGGGGCTCGAACCGGGATTCTTAGACCAGTCCCTGCGCTTTGTGCCACGTGCGCTTAACCCACTGCCGCCCGACCCCCTTTTTTTCTTCTTGTATTTGATAGGACAGAGAGAAATTAAGAGAGGAGGAGAGACAGAAAGAAAGAGAGACACCTGAAGCACTATTTCCACTTGTGAAGCTTCTCCCTGCAGGTGGGGACTGGAGGGTTTGAATTTGGATCCCTGAACATGGTAAAGTACTCACTCAAGTGGGTGTGCCATGACTAGACCGCCAATGATGCCTATTTTTGCCATCTGTCACCAAAATGATACATATACACCTAAGGTATAAGCTGACAAGAAAGCAAAAGAAGTAAGTAAGCAATGCAATTGACTTTATTGCTTCCTCGTGTACCTAATTCTGTTCCTTGTTCCATTGTTGACATGGTATAGCTCAGTTGTTATTTCAATCTCTGCTCTGGGCTTGCTTTACTTTTTTAACACAATGAAAATGTTAAGATAAAACTTCTTGTTTCATTGTTTTATTTATTTGTTATTGGATAGAGACAGAGAAAAATTGAGAGGGAAGGAGGAGATAGAGAGGAAGAGAGACACCTGTAGACCTGCTTCACTGCTTGTGAAGCGACTCCCCTGTAGGTGGGGAGACAGGGGCTTAAACTGGGATCCTAATGGTCCTTGTGCTTTGCGCCACATGCGCTTAACCCGCTGCACTACTGCCCAACTCCCAAGATAAAACTTTTTTTTTGACTTTCACTTAAATTTTCTTAAGAACTCTATTTTTTTCTTCACAGTACTTTGCATATTTATAATGTGTTTATTACAGTTAAATGCAGTAGTTTGATATGCTTTTTCTGCTAAATTATAAAATTTTATATGAATGTAGACCATTTCCAATTTTTTTTAATCATATTACAAGTGCCTGACACAAAGTAATTACTCTGTAAATATTTACGGGCTAATAGACTGACCCCTGTACAGGGGTCCCTGTGGGTATTTCAAACATATGTTCATTTCTGTAGCCATAGTTTCCAGTATAAAATCAGGCATGCTGTGAACCTCAGTAAATATTTGTCAAATAAATAAGAACTCATAAATGGAGCTTTTAGTGAGCTAAATAAATATTTAGTTTTCACTTTAATATTAAAACTCACTTGACAGTTTTCTACTGTGCTTTGTGTGCTTTTCCCTTTTTCTTTATCTCTTTAGAATAATGATTGCCACAAGCTCCCCCTCCACTGTGGAATTTGAGCTACTAACAGCTGAAAACTGTTCTTCTATTGAAGGAATATATAATAAATAGAGAAGAGGGAGTCGGGCCGTAGCGCAACGGGCTAAGAGCACATGGCGCGAAGCGCAAGGATCAGCATAAGGATCCTGGTTCTAGGCTCTGGCTCCCCACCTGCAGGGGAGTCACTTCACTTCACAGGTGGTGAAGCAGGTCTGCAGGTGTCTATCTTTCTCTCCCCCTCTTTGTCTTCCCCTCATTTCTCCATTTCTCTCGGTCCTATCCAACAATGACAACATCAGCAACAACAATAATAACTACAATAAGTAAAGAAACAGCAAGGGCAACAAAAGGGAATAAATAAATAAATATAAAAAAATTTTAAAAATAGAGAACAAAGAGATATCATTCCTCACAACTCCAATACTTTTTCCACATGCCATTTTAGACCCTTGCTCATTTACAGTGCAAGCACATCCAGAAATACATCACAATAAGAACTGACAAGACAGCAGCCAGGAGATGTCTTACCCAGTAAAGCACACATTTCACCGTGCATGAGGACCTGGGTTTCATTCTTCAGGTACCATATGGGAGCACCACACAAATGGGGAACTTCGAGAGTAGTGAAGCAATGCTGTAGTATCTCTTCCTTCCTCTCTGTCTTTCACCCTCTGTGGGGGGAGGGGGTGGAGTCCAACCAAACAAACAAAACAAGCTTCTTGTAGTGGTGGAATGGTATAAGCACAAAGCCCAGTGAAACCCTGGAAACAAAAGAAAAAATATATAATATAAATGACAGGATAGGTCAAAAGAAATGAAGAAGAAGGCAAGTAGTACCAAAGGGTACATCAACATTTGCTTCAGCTCCTCAAAGAATTAATTTTAACCCATGTTGTTTTGTTATAACATTGATGCGAGAAGAAGAATCTCAGAAGATGTCAGCCAAAATAAGTTATTTTAGGACCTGGTTTTAACCTTTTGCTTACAGTTATTGTTACTGAGAACTCAACAGTGATGTTGGGTAAGAACTTACTATGCTATATACCTGCTCTATTTTTGTGGCAATGTTTCTTAAGCCTCAAATCAAATTTGAAAAGTAAATCTTATTCCCTCTAATTTGCAAACAAATTAAAACAAAAACACTTTCATATTTTATCATGAAAAGTTTCAATCATATAGGAAAAACCTAGATTTCACAGTCAACATTTTATAGCTTGTTTGCTATATCTATCTATCTACATATCGATTGAACTGATCTTTTCTTTCATATTTTAAAGTATTTTATTGAGGGGGATTAATAGTTTACAATAAGTACAATTATTGGTGCATGTGTAAAATTTCTCAGTTTTCTGCAAAATACTCTCACTCCCAGCCTAGGTCCTCCTCCACCATCATGCACCAGGACCAGAAACCCTCCTCCCCGCTTCCCCACCCAGAATCCTTTACTTAGGTAAAATACACCAATCCCAGTCTGAGTTCTGCTCTGTTTTCTTTTCTGTTCTTCTTTCTCAACTTCTTTTTTTTTATTTTTTATTGTTGTAATTAATATTGTTGTTGTTGTTGATGTCATTGTTGTTGGATAGGACAGAGAGAAATGGAGAGAGGAGGGGAAGACACAGAGGAGGAGAAAAAGATAGACACCTGCAGTCCTGCTTCACTGCCTGTGAAGCGACTCCCCTGCAGGTGGAGAGCTGGGGGCTGAAACTGGGATCCATATGCCAGTCCTTGCACTTTGTTCCACCTGCGCTTAACCCGCTGCGTTGCCACCCAACTCCCCTTTCTCAACTTATATCAGTGAGATCATTCCATGTTCATCCTTATCTTTCTGGCTTCTCACACTTAACATGATTCTTTCAAGCTCCATCCAAGATGAGATGAAGAAGGTGAATTCATCATTTAAAAAAATTATCTTTATTTATTAGATAGAGACAGGCAGAAATTGAGAGGGAAGGGGGAGAAAGAGAGGGAGAGAGACAGAGAGATACCTGCAGCCCTGCTTGTGAAGCTTTCCCCCTGCAAGTGGGGCATCATTTTTAATAACTGAGTAGTATTCCACTGTGTATATATATACCACATTTTTCTCAGCCACTCATCTGTTGTTAGATACCTGGGTTGCCTCCAGGTTTAGGCTATTACAAATTGTGCTATTATGAACATAGGTATACACAGATATTTTTGGATGTGTGTGTTTGACTCCTTAGGATACATTCACAGGAGAGGAATTTCAGGGTCATAGGGTAAGTTTATTTCTAGTCTTCTGAGATTTCTTCAGACTGATCTCTACCAGGGTTGAACCAACTTACATTCCCACCAGCAGTGCAGGAGGGTTTCTTTGCCCCCACAACATCTCCAGCATTTGTTGTCATCATTCTTTCTGATGAAAGAATTATTTATTATTATTTACTATTTCATTCTTACAGGGGTGAAGTGGTATCTCATTGTCTTTGTTTGCATTTCTCAGACAATCGGTGATTTGGAGCACTTTTCATGTTTGTTGGCCTTTTGTATCTCTTTCTTGGTGAATATTCTGTTCATATCCTCTCCCCACTTTTGGATGGGGCCATCGAATTTTTTTTTCTTTTGCTGATCTTGGTGAGCTCTTTATACATATTGGTTATTAGCATTTTGTCTGATGTATAGCAGGTAAAAATTTTCATTCTGTGAGGGGCCTCTTTTTGGGGGTATTGATTTCTTTTGCTGTGCAGAAGCTTTTTAATTTGATGTAGTCCCACTGATTTATTTTTGTTTTTGTCTTCCCTACAGTTGGATCTGTATCATATAAAGATGTCTATAAAATTTAGCTGAAAAGGGGTTCTGACAATATTTTCCTCTAAGTATTTGATAGTTTTGGTTTAGTATCCTAGTCCTTGATCCATTTGGAGTTTACTTTTGTATTGGTGAAATATTGTAGTTCGGTTTCATTCTTTAGCATGTCTCAATCCAATTTTCCCAGCACCATTTGTCAAAGAGACTCTCCTTTCTCTATTTAGTAGTTTGGGTCCCCTTGTAAAAGGGGTATCTATCTTTCTATATCTATCACTCTGTTCACTCTCTTGTCTAGTTTTTCATGTTTTGTGCATTTGAGAGTATGTTGAAATACTTTGGTTAGTACATGTATCATTAACTAGAATACAATGGATGTTTGTTTTATTAGACAAAGTTTGCATACAAAGAAGTGCGCAAATCTTAAAGCTTTCATTTTATGAACTCAGTAAAGCATATTCATAAATACAAACCCCAAATAAGTTACAGAATATGAAAATAAGATAGCATAATGGTTATGCAAAATAGCTGTCATGCCTGAGACACCAAAGACCCCAGGCTCAGTCCCCAGCATCACCACAAGCCAGAGCTAAGCAGTGCTCTGGTTAAAAAAGAAAAAAAAAGAAAAAGAAAAGAAAAAAGAAAAAGGAAAAAAAACAGAATATGAAATAAAGTTCTTGGGACTGGTGGTGGTGCACCTGGTTGAGCACATATGTTACAGTACTCAAGGACCCCAGTTCGAGCCCCCAGTCCCCACCTGCAGGGGAAAAGCTTTGCAAGTGGTGAAGTAGTACTGCAGGTGTCTCTCTTTCTCTCTCGCCTCTCTATTTCCCCTACTGTCTCAATTTCTGGCTGTGTCTATCCAATAAATAAACATAATAATAAAAAATAAAAAAGGAAATAAATAAAGTTCTCTTATGTCTCCTCTATTGACTTTCCATCTCTACCTCTAGAAGTAATCAGTATTCTTTTTTTCCACCCAGGTATCTTTTATCTGCTAATTATACAATAAATTCTTATAGTATGTAATCTTTTTTCCCCCATTGCCACCAAGGTTATTGCTGGGGCTTGGTGCCAGCCTTTTTTTTTTTTCTATTTTATTTGACAAAAGAGAGAGAAATTGGGGTGGGGTGGGGACAGAGATAGATAGATAGATAGATAGATAGATAGATAGATAGATAGATAGATAGGGAGCTGCAGACCTGCTTCACCACTCTTGAAGCATACCCCCTGCAGGTGAAGAGTGGGGGCTGGAACCCAGGTCTTTGCCCATGGTGATATGTGTGTTACTGCCTGGTCCACAGAGTACATAATTTTAAGTGATACTTCTTTCAGTTTGAAACTGACCATAACTTTGAAATTTATTCTGCTTTTTGTGCTTATTCTGTCTAATGCTGAATATACCATGAGTGAATATACCAGAGTTCATTTAATTGTTTCTTATTTATTAATGCCTGAGCTGTTTTCAGTTCAGATCATTACAATGAAAGCTGTTATAACATTCTTGTATGAATCTTTTTGTGGAACAGAGCATTTCAAAGCACAGCAGTCTAAGTTCATTTGATTCCAAAATCCACATCGTTTCTACTACATCCCACTGATTCTCTGCAGTGCATCCTATGGCACTGTGTTTATAAGAACTATACCTCTGGAGTTTTTAATCCTAAAATGGTTCATAACAGTGTAAACACAAATGGGGTGATACCATCTTTAAACAAAATGTATCCAGATACAACATTACAAAACACTCATTCTGGTGTGACTTTTGGAAAAATATTTATTATCTTACCTCTTTATATAACTTAAGTAACTTATTTCTTTAAAATATTCCAACATAACATTTTAAGCTATGTGTATAGTTTATTGATAATACAAATTGATATATTGGCTAAAAATTCTCAAAATACAAAATATTTATGGTGTTTACTTGGCATAAAGTTATATGTAACTGACTACAAATAAAATCAATATCAAAATCAAGAAAATATCGTTTCTATTGTAAGTGGTGAACTAGAGTAGAAAATTTCATATTGATCACCATTACAATACTTTTTATGATATATGTGCATTTTGGTAGAAATAAGATGGAAAACTAGAAAAATTTAAAGTAATTAATATATTGCAGTGACAAACAACATATAAAATGTATTTTATAAAAAAAATCCTGTTTAATGCTGTTATAATACTGTATGTTTAAAAGGTATAAGTCTGAAAAAAAATTCTACAAGTTTAGGACCAGCATTGCTGCTATGCAATTTTTACACTGAAGTTATAGATGGAGCATCCCTCTTCATACACAGCAGAGGACTGTCTATGTACTTACACAACAATTTTTTCTCAGGAAATGACTATAACAACTGTTATGATGAAGGACAGTTTTCTAATTTCCACTAAAGTGCATTAGAACTACTGATAGGACTGTTCAAATTACAGTCTTTGTTCAAACTATTCTACTGTACTTGTTTCTTTATTTCTCTCTCTCTCTTATTGCTATTTTTGTGTTTGTTTGTTGTTTTTTTTTGTCACCAGGGTTATCACTGATTCTTTGTGCCTGCAGGATGACTAAGTTATGTCTGGTGGCCAGTATTTTTTCTTTTTCTTTTGATAGAAACAGAAAGAAATTGAGAGAGAAGGGAGAGCTAGAGATGGAAAGAGAAAGAGAGACATCAGCAGAATTGCTTCACCACTCCTGAATCTTCCTCTATGTAGGTGGGAGGCAGAGACTTGAACCCTGACTCTTGTACGTGCTAACATGTGCAATTTCCCTGTTGCACCATAGCCCAGTCCTTCTACTACTACATTTTTTTTTCTGTGAATTTTACCTCTGTCGGCTTTTGTATTTCTTTGCGTTCCTTTCCATTTTCTTTTTCCAAATAAATTCTTATTTTTTTGCAAATGAATTATTACTATTAGTTAACTGTTCTCAATACCATTACTATTCTTTTTAGGTAGAGGAATTTTCATAAGGTTGTTGGTTGATTTTGCCTTTCCTGCAGATGTCCCTTCTTTGGATGCCATGATGTTAGAGACAGTTGCTCAAATCCATACACTGACAGTAAGTTTTGTTCATTTAGATGCTCTGGTCACCTTCATTACAGTTTTTTGCCCATCAATAAGAATGAAGTGCCGCGGACCACCACAGTGGATGAGCAGCAGGAGGGTCAGGGGTCTTGAAGGAGACCTCCCCGGTGGGTCAGGAGTCGGCGCGAGGGAGAACAGATAGACACCACACTCTATTGGAGGGTGAATCTGGACTCATTTTAATAGTGAAACTGCATTAGCTTTTATACTTTTTTCAGGTTACATTTAGGTTGCCTAAACAACCAGCTTAGTCTTGTGACTTTGGCAGGCTACATGTTACTCCCCTATAACTGTAAAGAATGGTACAATGCTTAGTATCACCCTGTTCTCAGGAGAGGTCATACCCAGAATTGTTTTTGACTTTTGCTGAGGGCTATATCTATTATTAATCTATGGGGGGCAAACGGATCTTTGCCTAGTTGTGGACCACTGCTCATCTAGGTCTGGTACAGTTTAACTATTAGTCTTTCTTTGTTTCAATATGTCAACTTGTACCAGGGAGGCCTCAATCTCTGCATTCTTTCTTTGAGGGGCAGGTCATAACATGACTTGTTTTGTCCGTCTATGTTGACCTACCTTCCCCACTATCATAATGTAACTTTCAAATATGCCCCTTTGTAAGGGAGAGGGGTGCTTCTGACTCTCCATTCCCACCAGGCACTGCCAAAGCACTATTAATCAAGTGTGACGGTATAATTATTTGTAGCAATAATGGGGGGAGAATGCGTCGACCCATTCTCGTCCTCCTGCCCAGCTTCCTTGAAGTCTGAATGCAGGTCCAGAGGAGATGACCCTGTCAGGCTCCCTGGCGATCGTGACAGGGCAACGCAATGAAGTTACATAGATAATTTACTTTCCAAATGCTGATAATCTGAATAGAATTTAGGAACAGCAAGATCACTGAGATGTGATCAGAGCTTGTGGTGAGCTTCTAGGTTACCCAGAAGCTGAGGGCCCTTTCAGTGGTAGGGAGTTTCCAGCAGTATACAAGAGCTGTCTCCCACACAGATGATTAAAAAAAAAAAAAAAACCCAGTCAACACCCATGTTCAGTGGGGAAGCAATTACAGAAGCCAGACCTTCCACCTTCTGCAACCCACAATGACCCTGGGTCCATGCTCCCAGAGGGATAGAGAATGGGAAAGCTATCAGGGGAGGGGGTGGGATATGGAGAATGGGTGGTAGGAATTGTGTGGAATTGTACCCTTCCTACCCTGTGGTTTTGTTAATTCTTTCTTAAATAAAAAAAAAGCCCCTTTTCTGGCTTCCTTCATACCTATGAACACTCACCCTTCATTTGATTTTACATCTGAAGCTAGAGGCAAGGTGACTTTCATGATGATGTGTTCAAAATTATTTCATATACACTGAGAAGTCTGTTCTCAGAGATGACTGAATCAGTTCACAGCAGGACTGTCGGAGTTACTGTTGACTGCAGAGTCTCCAAGTAGGAGATGAATAATTTCCTGAACTCATTTAGCTGTTTATACTTATAAGAGTGTACAGGGAGGGGCAGGGAGATAACACTGCAGTTTATGCTACAGGCTTTTATGCCAAAGGCTTGAATGTCCCATGTTCAATCCCCAATACCGCTATAAACCAGAGCTGAGAAGTACTCTAGTTAAAAAAATGAATGAATGAATAAGATTAAAATAAACAGACCAAAAAGATAGTTTAGCCATGAAACATATGAAATTTAAGCTTCAGAGACACTTAGTCACACCTGTTTGTTCAAGGTCCCAGAAGGAAACACAATGCATTTTTGTGAAAATAAATGTTAGCAAAATTTGTGTAAATAAAATATGTAACTGCAAATAGTTAAGATCTTAAATCTTACCCTGATGTCCTCCCCCTCCTCCTCCTGCTCATCCTCCTCCTCCTTCTTCTTCTTCTTGTTACAATTTGTATCACGTAACATCACATCACAGTGGCCATATAATATTTGGGTACTGTTTAGAGGCAGCTAAGTTGATAAGTATTGATTTGGAGGTAGGGAACAGAAGATAGTTCACCTAGTTGGGTGTATAACTTGCCATGTATGTGTTCTGGGCTCAAACGCTAATATCACGTGAGAGTGTTACATGAAAAGTTAGACCTAGAAGCAGTAAAACTGTACATGTGCTAAGTCCCCAAAACACATACACACACACATACACATTCAGAGAAAGAAAAATATTAACTTGAGTTCAATTAAATGATTCATAGTCAGAGTTGAGACTAGGCCTAGAAAACTGGATTAGGGCAGAGAATGGCTCCAAACTTGAAGAAAATATATGAATACAATTAACTGTTTACCCCATCAATCTGACCCAGGGTCCATATCTATTCATACTTATCACAGGAGCCTATGTAAACTCTGAATCCCTATCAGCCTGAGATGGGAACGTTAGAATCTGAAATCTCAAGAGACTCACTAATAATTTGCTGAAAGAGATACAAAAGAAAAGGATGATGAAGAAGATACAGAGAATAATATTTTAAATTGATCCTGTGCTATTTCATTGCAGCATGATTTTGAAAGGAGGCTCTAGGAGTAATCTCAACTTTTTAAAAAAATTTATTTCTTTATTGGGGAATTAATGTTTTACATTCAACAGTAAATACAATAGTTTGTACATGCATAACATGCCCCAGTTTCCCATTTAACAATACTACCCCCAATATGTTATTTATCATCCTTCATAGACCTTTATTCTCCCCACCCACCCACCCCAGAGTCTTTTACTTGGGTGCAATATGCCAATTCCATTACAGGTTCTACTTGTGTTTTCTTTTCTGATCTTGTTTTTCAACTTCTGCCTGAGAGTGAGATCATCCCATATTCATCCTTCTGTTTCTGACTTATTTCACTCAACATGATTTTTTCAAGGTCCATCCAAGATTGAGTGAAAACAGTGAAGTCACCATTTTTTATAGCTGAGTAATATTCCATTGTGTATATATACCACAACTTGCTCAGCCACTCATCTGTTGTTGGACACCTGGGTTGCTTCCAGGTTTTGGCTATTACAAATTGTGCTGCCAAGAACATATGTGTACACAGATCTTTTTGGATGGATATGTTGAGTTCCTTAAGATATATCCTCAGGAGAGGAATTGCAGGATCATAGGGTAGGTCCATTTCTAGCCTTCTGAGAGTTCTCCAGACTGTTCTCCACAGAGGTTGGACCAATTGACATTCCCACCAGCAGTGCAGGAGGGTTCCTTTGACCCCACACCCTCTGCAGCATTTGCTGCTGTTACCTTTTCTGATGTATGACATTCTCATAGGAGTGAAGTGATATCTCATTGTTGTCTTGATTTGCATTTCTCTGACAATCATAGACTTGGGGCATTTTTTTCATGTGTTTCTCAGCCTTTTGGATCTCTTCTGTGGTGAATATTCTGTCCATGTCCTCCCCCCATTTTTGGATGGGGTTATTTGTTGTCTTGTTGTTGAGTCTGGCAAGCTCTTTATATATGTTGGTTATTGTCTGATGTATGACATGTAAAGATCTTCTCCCATTCTGTGAGGGGTCTCTTGGTTTGGGTAGTGGTTTCTTTTGCTGTGAAGAAGCTTTTTAATTTGATGTAGTCCCATAGGTTTATACTTGCCTTAGTCTTCTTTGTAATTGGATTCCTTTCATTGAAAATGTCTTTAGAATTTATGCAGAAAAGAGTTCTGCCAATATTTTCCTCTAAGTATCTGATAGTTTGTGGTCTAACATCCAAGTCCTCCATCTACTTGGAATTTACTTTTGTATTTGCTGAAATACAGTGATTCAGTTTCATTCTTCTGCATGTTTCAACCCATTGTTTCCAACACCATTTGTTGAAGAGACTCTGCTTTCCCCATTTGATAGTCTGGGCCCCTTTGTCAAAGATTAGATGTCCATTGGTGTGGGGGCTCATTTCTGGGCTCTCAATTCTATTCCACTGGTCAGTGTGTCTGTTCATATTCCAGTACCAAGCAGTTTTGATGACAATGGCCCTATAATACAGTTTGAAATCTGGGAGTGTGTTGCCTCCAGTTCTGTTCTTTTTTCTCAAGATTGTTTTGGCAATTCTAGGTCTTTTCTGGTTCCAGATAAACATTTGTAGTATTTTTTCTATTCTCCTAAAAAATGTGCTAGGGATCTTGATGGGGATAGCATTAAATTTGTAAATGGCTATGGGTAGTATATTCATTTTAATGATGTTAATTCTTCCAACCCATGAACATGGAATATCTTTCCACTTCTTTGTCTCTTTTTCAATTTCTTTGAGTAGTGACTCATAATCTTCAGTATACAAGTCTTTCACTTCTTTGGTTAGGTTTATTCCTAGATATTTTATTGTTTTTGTTGCTATAGTAAAAGGAATTGATTTCTGGATTTCAATTTCTTCTAACTTAGTGTTTGCATAGAGGAATGCCACTGACTTTTGAATATTAATTTTGTAGCCTGACACCTTACTGTATTGCCTGATGATTTCCAAAAGCTTCTTGCTGGATTCCTTAGGTTTTTCTGTGTATACTATCATGTCATCTGCAAATAAGGAGAGTTTGACGTCTTCTCTTCCAATCTGTATCCCTTTAATTCCTTGGTCCTGCCTGATTGCTATGGCAAGAACTTCCAACACTATGTTGAATAGTAATGGTTATAGTGGGCAGCCCTGTCTAGTACCTGATCTGAGTGGAAATGCTTCCAGTTTTTCACCATTGGGTATGATGTTGGCTGTAGGTTTGCTATATATAGACTCCACTATCTTGAGGAATTTTCCATCTATTCCCATTTTTTGTAGTGTTTTAATCATAAAGGGATGTTGTATTTTGTCAAAGGCTTTCTCTGCATCTATTGATATGACCATGTGGTTTTTGGTCTTGCTTTTGTTGATATGGTGGATCACATTGATTGATTTACGTATATTAAACCAACCTTGCATGCCTGGGAGAAACCCCACTTGGTCATGATGAACAATCTTTTTGATATACTGCTGTATCTGGTTGGCTAGAATTTTGTTCAATATTTTCGCATCTATGTTCATCAGAGATATTGGTCGATAGTTTTCTTTTTTGGTTGTGTCCCTGTCTGCTTTTGGTATCAGGGTGATGTTGGCTTCATAGAAGCTGGCAGGGAGTACTCCAGTGTCTTCAATCTTCTGGAAGACTTTTAAAAGTAGAGGTATTAGTTCTTCTTTGAAGGTTTTGTAGAATTCATTTGTAAAACCATTTGGTCCAGGACTTTTATTTTTGGGGAGATTTTTGATAACTGTTTCAATTTCATTAGTTGTGATGGGCCTATTCATGTTATCCCCTTCCTCTTTACTTAGTTTTGGAAGTTGGTAGGTATCTAGGAAATCGTCCATT
Organism: Erinaceus europaeus; assembly: GCF_950295315.1. Lineage (NCBI taxonomy): Eukaryota > Metazoa > Chordata > Mammalia > Eulipotyphla > Erinaceidae > Erinaceus > Erinaceus europaeus. Next base: position 117,147,432 of record NC_080165.1, on the reverse strand, counting down.
TCTTCCAGGTTCTCTGGCTTGGTGACATATAGTTGTTCATAGAAGCCTCACATGATATGTTGAATTTCTGCAGTGTCGTGATATCTCCTCTTTCATTTACTATCTGATTTATTTGGGTCTTCTCCCTTTTTTGTTTTGTGAGTCTGGCTAAAGGTTTGTTGATTTTGTTTACTCTTTTGAAGAACCAACATTTACTTTAGTTCATCTTTTGTATGGTTTTCTTATTCTCAATGTTATTTATTTCTGTCCTAACTTTAGTGATTTCTGTCCTTCTGGTTGCTTTAGGGTCCTTTGTTCTTCTTCTAGGTCTTTAAGATGTGCAATCAGGCTATTTATTTGTGCTTTTTTCTTGTTTCCTAATGTGTGCTTGTATAGCTATGAACTTCCCTCTTAGGACTGCTTTAGCTGTGTCCCAAATATTTTGATAGCTTGTGTCTTCATTTTCATTGAACTCTCAAAACATTTTGATTTCTTTCTTGATTTCCTCTTTAACCCAGAAGTTGTTAATAAGTGTACTGTTGAGCTTCCACGTTTTGGCACTGTTACTAATCTTTTGTTGATTGTTAAGTGTTAGTTTAATTCCACTGTGGTCTGAGAAGATGCTTGGGATGATTTCAATGCTCTTGAATTGGCTGGTGCTGTCTTTGTGGCCTAATATATGGTCTATCCCTGAGAATGACCCATGTGGATTTGAGTAAAATGTGTATTCCAGTTTCTTGGGATGAATGACTCTGAAAATGTCCAATAGTTCTAGTTTATCTATCTCTTCATTTAGCTCCCTTATGTCTTTATTGATTTTCTGTCTGGATGAGCTGTCAAGTTGAGAGAGTGGGGTTTTGAAGTCCCCTACTATGATTGTGTTACTGTTAATATATTGCTGTAGCTCTTTCAGTAGAAGTTTGATGTATTTAGATGGCTTCTCATTGGGTGCACAGATGTTAATAATTAAGTCCTCTTGATTGACTGATCCTCTGCGCATTAAGTAGTGTCCATTCCTATTTTTTTTAATCTTATCTATTTTAAAATCTATCATGTCAGATATGAGAATAGCTGCCCCTGCCCTTTTTTGTGGGCCATTGGCTTGTATGATAGTTTTCCATTGGATCAACCTTCTCGTGGTGCATCCCGTGAGTACCCATTCATTGGGAAAACTGACGATCCTTCCTAGCCGACTGAATCCACATGGATCCCAGTCACTTTCAAAGCCAGCAACAAGCAGCTCCTGACAGCTTTCAACCTGACGCTGTTGACTGGCTATGGAAGAAGGGCAAACGCTAGAAGAAGAAGACTTTAAGTCTTTGTTTGTCTTGTTGAGTTAGGTGGGTTTCCTGTAGACAGCATATTGTTGGGTTGTGTTTTCTGATCCATCTTCCTACTCTCTGTATTTTAATAGGTGAATTCAGGCCATTGACATTTATTGATATCAAAGATTGAAGATATTTTAACGCCATTCTTGTAGAGTTTTAGAGTGTTTTGATATATGTCCTATTTATGGTGGTCTGGTTGTTTATAGGAGACCTTTCAGAACTTCTTTCAGGGCAGGCTTGGTGATGGTTGATTCCTTCAACTGTTGCTTGTCTAAGAAGGTTTTGATGCCTCCATCTAGTCTGAATGACAGTCTAGCAGGATATAGTATTCTTGGCTGAAAGCCTTTCTCATTGAGCACTTGATAGATATCTTGCCATTGTCTTCTGGTCTGTAGTGTTTGTATGTAGAAGTCTGCTGCTAATCTTATGGGTTTTCCTTTGTAGGTGACTCTTTGTTTTTCTCTTGCAGCCTTCAGGATCCTTTCTTTATCCTTATTCCTTTCCATTCTAAATATAATATGTCTTGGTGTCTTTAGGTCTGGGTTAATTCTGTTTGGGACCCTCTGGGCTTCTTGAATTTTTATGTCTTTGATGTTGTCTAGACTAGAGAAGTTTTCAGCTACTATGGCCTGGAAAATGCTTTCTTCCTCTCCTTCTCTTTCTTCCTCCGGTATACCAATAATGTGTATATTGTTTCTTTTGAAGTCACCCCATAGTACTCTGTTGTTGTTTTTAGCATCTCTTAATCTCTTTTTGAGATCTCTTACTTCTTTTTTAGTTGTCTCTAATTCATCCTCTATCTTGCTAATTCTGTTTCAGCCTCATAGATTCTATTCTCTCTGCCCTCTACTGTTTTCTGGAGTTCATCTATTTTGTTGCCCTGCTCTGATACTGTTTTAGCTTGTTCAGCTAGTTGCCTTCTTAGCTCAGAGATTTCAGCTTTCAACTCTCTCATAACCATGAGATAATTAGTATTTTCTTCCATATTCTCATTTGTTGTTCCTGCATTTCTGATTAAAATTTTTTCAAATTCTTTACTCACTCCTGTGATTATTTCCTTAGCTAATGTTTGGATATTGAACTCGTTGTTTTGTGCTTCACCCTCTGGAGGACTTTTAGCTGGACTCTTGTCCTGGTTTGATTCTCCAATATTTTTTCTTGTTGTTTTAACCATTTTATATATTATGTTATGAGTTCCCTTTATCAGTACTTTTCTAATTATTGATCACTATTGCCTGGATTGACTTGTGTCTAAGTAAGTTAATTAAAGGGTTCACAGTGGTGGAAGTTAACATTTATTTCAATCCCTGAGTTGGAGCTCAGTGGTTTAAAACCCTCTTTTTTTTTTTTTTCCTTCCCTGTAGGCTATGGGAGTCTGAGGGCTTTTAAACTATCAATAGGCTTCTTAGCTTAATCACTGACTCCTGACCAAGAGATAAAGCAGGGTGTGGCAGAGATAATCCAGTGTTATGCAATGAGACATTCACAGCCCTTCAGCTATGCCACTGAGGCATAGGTCTTCTGAGTTTCCTGGTTAGATCTCTGTCCCCTGGTGTCCCTTCCTGTCGCTGCTCCAGATTCTGAGGGTAGTAGCAATGGAGACTCAGAGTTGTACTTGGTGAGTCTCTGGGGAGTCCTCTCCTCCCTTATGCTGTCCCCTTGTTGGTGGAGCAGACTGGAGGTGGTGTCTGAACTGATAAACTGCTGAACTGTTAGCAGTCACTTAATCTCTCCTTAGGCCCCTCTCTCCTCTCTGTCACCAGCCACGCGTGTTTGTACTCACGGGTGATTTACTGGGTTCCTGTGGTCATTCTAGTCCTGTATTGTTTCGGTCCTGGGTGGTCTCCTTTGGTATTCCTAGTTGATCCGGGAGAGGAGATGAGAGGGGAGAAAGCGATCTGCTGCTCGTAGCTCTGCTTCTGATTCAGAAGTCGAATCTCGAGTAATCTCAACTTTTATACAGACTGTACCATTCACTAGCTTTGAGAGTTCTTTATGCCTCATATCTCCACCTCTAGTATGGAATAATAACTGAATCTATATAATAATATTAATGTAAGGGTTACAGAAATCAAAATACAGAAATATTTCAGATGGAAAGATAGCATAATGGATATGCAAATAGACTTTCAAGACTGAGGCTCCAAAATTCCAGGTTCAATCCCCTGCATCACCATAAACCAGAGCCAAGCAGTGCTCTGGTAAGAAAAAAAGAGAGAGAGAGAAAGAGAGAGAGAGAGAAGGGAAGAAACAAAGATTTCAGAGCAGTGTCTAAGCGTAGAAATTTTCAATAAGGGAGTTGGGTGGTATCACAGAGGGTTAAGCACAGGTGGCTCAAATCACAGGGACTGGCATAAGGATCCCGGATCAAGTCCCCATTTCCCCACCTGCAGGGGAGTCGCTTCACAAGCGGTGAGACAGGTTTGCAGGTGTCTATCTTTCTGTCTTCCCCTCATCTCTCCATTTCTCTCTGTCCTATCCAACAACAACAATAAAACAAGGGCAACAAAAGGAAATAAATATTTTTTTAAAAAAGAAACTTTCAATAAACAGAGGCTATGGTTGTACCCATGGGGTTCTATAGAAGGAAAATACATTAATAAAACAAAACAAAACCTAAAAATACTGATTCAAGAGTAAGAATATAAATTCTAACTAAGGTGTGCTTAATAGCCACTTAATTTTAGAAATTCAAATAAACCCTCTAGGCTCAGTCTTTGTATCTCTAAGATAATAAGTTACTCTTACTTTATATAAAGCTGCTACTTTTCAACAACTAAACTTCATTCTTTTGCTAGTAGTCTTGTGATTTTCTTTTAAGGAAATCACGTACTGTCTTGTTGTGCTTGACCTCTAATGTGCACCACTCCTTAGCCAAGGGGTATGTTTTTTATCTTCTGTCATTCCGGTTACATGTTCTATCACTGGAATGTGAATAGACACTAAGACTATACCTCAGAGGAATAGTAAGTCATTTGTATGACAGAACTCAGAAAAGACCATCTGTTTATCCCTGTTGGCTATTTTCTCCAAAACTTTTCTGGTGAAAATATGGCCCCCAAAGAACAGAGTTGTCTGATATGATGTGAGAGGGAAGAGATTTCCTGAAATCAACATATTGTGTTAGACAAGGGAGGAATTATTTTGCTGAAAGTGTATTTGGAAAATAAACACTAAGAGAGTCTCAATACAAACTATATTCCTGAATCCTTACTCTTTCAAATAATAAAAAGTAATTTAAGACCTAGATAGATTTTGAGGAGGAAGTTCAAAAAGAGCCCATTGCAATCCTGGAAAACAGATCTGCTGGCCCCAGTCTCCCATCCTGTTCGTTCTAGAATTCACCTCTTTATTTTCTAATTATCATGTCCAACTTCTACTGGTACAAATGTTCCTTAAGATAAAGAAGTGGTGAAGTTGATTTCTAACCCCAGTCCAGCCTCCATTTCAAGTTTGGAAGACAATAAACTTACAACTTTCCCTTTTTACAATAGCTGATGTGACAGTTTCTGACTTTGTCTGGCATTGGGCAATGGCCCCATGTTTGGCTTCATTTTGTTTCTTCCATTTCCCCCTTCAGTTCCATAAACCATTCTAAAGCCAAAAGGAAAATCTCCTTTTTAGCTATTATGAACTAGACTTTAAAAATTCCTGATTGGTGTGGTCTGGGAGGTGGTGCAGTCGATAAAGCAGTGGGCTCTCAAGCATGAGGTCTTGAGTCCAGTCCCCGGCAGCATATGTACCAGAGTGATGCCTGGTTCTTTCTCTTTCCTATCTTTCTCAGGAATAGATAAATACATTCTTTGAAAAAAAAATATATTCCTGATTGACAAGGTGGTTCCAGAGCAATATGAATGCCACACCTGTGTCAGGCCACAAATTTGGTCTCAACTATTGCATCTGATTATTTTTTTTCTCTTTCTCATAAATAAATATATTTTTAAACAAATATCTCTTAAAAAAATTTTGTTGGAGATTAATGTTTTACAGCTGACAGTAAATACAATAGTTTGTACATGCATAACAGTTCCCAGTTTCCCACATAACAATACAAACCCCACTAGGTCCTCTTTTTTATGTGATTTGATAGGAAAGGGAGAAATTGAGAGGGGAGAAGAGAAAGGGAGAGAAAGACAGACACCAGTATCACTGCTTTATTCTCTCACTCTTTCCTGTGAAATATCTCCTGCAAGAGGGGATTGAGGGGTTTTACTCTGGATCCTGTGTATGCTCAATGGGGTGCGCCACCACCTGGCCCCCATAAATCATTTCAAAAGGCAATTTTGTAACAGAAACCCTCTCAAAGAATTTTAACTAAGATAAATTACAGAAAGCATTTGAAAACACCTTAAAAACCTCTTACGGTATCATATATACTCTATTCACCAACACAAGGAACTACAGAAGAAAATCAAGTCAAGTGTTCTACTTATTTGTCCGCTCAAATCATAGTTTCTCTTTCCAAATAAGGCTGGAGACAGCATATAATAGTAGAGTACAACTGATATAGTGGTGATGAACCAGAAAGGTCCACGAATCTCAGGTTTTATAATAGCATGACCTGACTCAACATTTCAGAGCCAGATAACCAACTGGAGGCTCCAGTGAGATTTTTAACCCCACCTCCGCCCCCTCTCCCACACACACTTTGTTGTCACTAGGGTTTCACTGCTCTGGCCTGGTCTTTTCAAACATAAAGAGAAATACAGCTAGATAGAAGGAGAGAGGGAAGAACAACTACAACACTAAAGATTTCTCCAGTGTGGTGGAGGCTGAATTTGAAGCTCAGTTATGTACACAGAAAAACAGATAAGCTATCTTAATTAGCCCCAAAATCTTTAAGTCTCAGATGAAAACTTGGGGACTGGTCCTGCCTACCAGGAGTGGTGGAAAAGGAAACAAAGATATAAAGACTGAATATATAGGTATAGATATAGATATAGATAGACATATGTGTTATATATATCTGATATATATATTCCAGCTTTTCCAAACAGTCTACTATTCCATGAAGTAGCAACATCGAACTTCTTTTTTTCTGCTGGAAAATATAATTAACATCTTACTGCAGAGAAAATAAAGTTTGCCTTTAAGAGAGGACTGAATCTGTTCTGGTAGCACTTTCTAATCCATTTTTTGTGGAACTTTGGCATCCCTTAGGATGGTGACAGGGATTCTAAAGAACTAAAGCAAATGAGTTGTCAGAGGTCCAAAAAGTTTAATAAATTCTCCATGAAAACTTTTCTTGGGGTATGGGTATAAAAAAAAACATTTTCTTTAATTTTTTAAAATTATCTTTGTTTATTGGCTAGAGACAGAAATTGAGAAGAGAGGAGGAGATAAAGAGGGAAAGAGAGAGAGAAAGAGAGAGAGAGAGAGAGAGACCTGCAACTCTGCTTAACCACTTGTGAAGCTTTCTCTCTGCAGGCGGGGACCAGGGGCTTGAACCTGGGTCTTTGTGCATTGTAACCTGTGTGCTCAATCAGGTGCGCCACCACCCAGCCCCTCGAAAGACATTTTTCTATTGCAGCAGGGAATATGGCTTAGCAAGTATAACACAGGACTTGGATGCCTGAAACCTCAGCACAAATATGTCAGAGCAGTACTCTGACTTCTCCCTCTCTCTCTGTCTCTCTCCTCCTCCTCATACCTCATTCATGGGATAAATAACTAAAATTAGTCTTTAATAAATACCTTACAAACAAATTTCATAGTCACTAAAGGGTTTTTAACATAGCCTTCTGCCAGATTTTATTTTAGAGCTCTAATTTCTGTACAGACACACACACACACACACACACACACACACACACACACACACACACACACACACACACACCTGACTTCTTGATGACACAGTTTGGGAAACCTGTATTGATATGTTTGTGGGAGTGGAGTGGCATGCTCAGAGGCTCTTCTCTGCTGCCCCCTTTTGATAGATGGTGGCAAGAACATGAGTCCACTAGAAAGGGACCAAGGAGACTGCAATAATTTGTTCTCAAGGTCTACTGGGAAGAGAGAGCACCACAGCAATCTTGAGAGTCTATCTTGTCAGCTGTCCTGTGCACTTATTCTGTGGTCATTGTTAGCTGATATATTTTATATATATATTCTTTGCACCTGGGAGTAAAAGGGTAGAACATTTTTTTCCAAGACTCATTCACCCACATATAAAAATACATTCTGTATGCTTTACTATGCAGTGTATCTGGTATAATGCAACGTGACAGTTTCTGGTCTAACATCCAAGTCCTTGATCTACTTGGAATTGACTTTTGTATTTGGTGAAATACAGTGATTCAGTTTCATTCTTCTGCATGTTTCAACCCATTGTTTCCAACACCATTTGTTGAAGAGACTCTGCTTTCCCCATGTAATAGTCTGGGCCCCTTTGTCAAAGATTAGATGTCCATACGTGTGGGGCCTCATTTCTGGGCTCTCAATTCTATTCCACTGGTCAGTGTGTCTGTTCATGTTCCAGTACCAAGCAGTTTTGATGACAATGGCTCTATAATACAGTTTGAGATCTGGGAGTGTGATGCCTCCGGTTCTGTTCTTTTTTCTCAAGATTGTTTTGGCAATTCTAGGTCTTTTCAAGTTGTGGTATATATACACAATGGAATACTACTCAGCTGTAAAAAATGGTGACTTCACCATTTTCAGCCGATCTTGGATGGACCTTGAAAAAATCATGTTGAGTGAAATAAGTCAGAAACTGAAGGATGAATATGGGATGATCTCACTCTCAGGCCGAAGTTGAAAAACAAGATTAGAAAAGAAAACACAAGTCGAACCTGAAATGGAATTGGAGTATTACACCAAAGTAAAAGACTCTGGGGTGGGTGGGTGGGGAGAATACAGGTCCATGAAAAATGATGAATGAAATAGTGGGGGTTGTATTGTTAAATGGGAATCTGGGGAATGTTATGCATGTAAAAAAAAAAAGAAGAAGAAGAAGTAGAAACGCAAAGCAGAAATTGACTGAGTTTGGAGTATGGCACCAAAGTAAGAAAGCAGAAGTATACTAGAGTTTGCAGTGAGTACCCTCCCTAACACTTCCTCTCCACTATTCCAAGCTTTGGGTCCATGATTGCTCAACAATTTGTTTGGCTTTGTATGTTAACTCTCTTTTCAGTCACCAGGTTCCAGATGCCATCAGGATGCTTGCCAGGCTTCCCTGGATTGAAGACCCCACCAATGTGTCCTGGAGCTCAGCTTCCCCAGAGACCCACCCTACTAGGGAAAGAGAGAGGCAGACTGGGAGTATGGATCGACCAGTCAACGCCCATGTTCAGTGGGGAAGCAATTACAGAAGCCAGACCCTCTACCTTCTGCAACCCTCAATGACCCTGGGTCCATGCTCCCAGAGGGATAGAGAATGGGAAAGCTACTGGGGAGGGGGTGGGATATGGAGATTGGGTGGTGGGAATTGTGTGGAGTTGTACCCCTCCTACCCTATGGTTTTGTTAATTAATCCTTTCTTAAATAAAAAAATTTAAAAAAAAATGCAACGTGACAGGGTTAATGTGATGAATGAGGTTCTCTTGTGGAATCAGACATTTTTCCTGACTGACCCCATTTCATTGCACTGTATCTGACTTTCCTCTGTTTTCTCTCCATTTTTTAAATTTGTGATTAATAACTGGTTATAAGATTGTAAGATTACAGTGTATAGTTCCACACTGTACCCACCAACAAGTTCTATGTCCTCTCCCTACCACCTCCCAAAGGTAGCCATTATAGTTCTCACAAGTCTTAGAAACAGTTTTATCACTTCTGGTTTTTTTTTTTTTATTTCCTTTTGTTGCCATTGTTGTTTTATTGTTGTAGTTATTATTGTTATTATTGATGTCGTCATTGTTGGATAGGACAGAGAGAAATGGAGAGAGGAGGGGAAGACAGACGGAGAGAGAAAGATAGACACCTGCAGACCTACTTCACCGCCTGTGAAGCGACTCCCTTGCAGGTGGGGAGCCAGGGGCTCGAACTTTGAGCTATGTGCGCTTAACCCACTGCACTACCACTCAACTCCCCACTTCTGTTTTTTTTTTCCCAAGTTGATGTGTATCACTTCTTTAGAGTCCACATATGAATGAAACCATCCAGCAGTTGTCTTTCATCTCTACTTATCTTGCTAAGCATAATCAACTCTAGTTCCATCCATTTTTGTTCCAAAGGACACTGTATCATCATTTTTTGTTGACAGGATAGTAAGCATTCTGTGGAATTTATATTCCATCACTTCTTCAGCCAACTGTCTGTTAATAGGTATTTAGGCTGCTTCCAATCTATGAACATAGGTGTGCACATATCCCTTTGAATTAGTGTTTGAATGTCCTTTGGAGTAGTATTGCTGGATCATAAGACAATTGCATTTTTATTTGTTGGACTCTCCATACAATCTTCCAGCTACCAGCAGGATCTCACAGTCATTCTTTTTCTCTTCTTTTGTAAATTCTGACTACTTACCAGTTCCAGTGAGTGCCAAGTGAGTGTCAAGGAGGTCTGACAGACTGTGACTCTTCATCCTTACTTCCTGTATCTCCCCATTTGAAACAGGAGCTTCTGGTCAAAGGAAAATGGATACCCTAAAAGCATCTACATAATTAAATGAACTCCACGCTTGAGAAAGGGGTAATGTCACCCCTCACCTATGAGTAACACAGATGGACTGATATATAAATATATATATTTTTTCTTTCTTTTTTTTTGCAGAATCAGAGTCTTACTTACAAACGTGATTCCACTGCTACAAAGCCACTTTTTATTCTTTTTATTTCACAAAGAGAGAAGTAAGAAGCAGAAAAGGAAACCGATTCGGAGACACCACAGCACTGCGCTACCATTTATGGAACTTCCTTCAGTGCCATGGTGTTTCCATATGGTATGTGAGCTTGAACTCAAGGACTCATATATGATAAGGCACACACCACCAGGTGAGTGCTTTCTCGCTCTCTCTCCTCTTTCTCTCAGCCTCTATCTCTTTCTCTCCCTCCCTCCCTCCCTCCCTCCCTTTTCATTTTTTCCCTTGCCCTCTCCTCTCTCTCTCTTTCATTCCTTTTTTCTTCATTTCCCATTAGGATTGGTACCTATATGACAACTCCACCACTCCTGGTAGCCATTTACTTTTTTGATAATGACAGAAAGAAACCATACTAGATTAAGTCCTGCTTTTTCTCAGTTTATCATTGTGTCATCTAAACATGTCACAAAATCACTAAGTCCCAATAAAGTTGCACTCCGAGGTTTCAGGAAGGACAAGAATTTTAGGGAAACAGTATTCAATTCACTAAAGGGCCATAAGTCACTCTCAACAAGTGACAGAGAATTTAGAGTGGAAACAAGACTTTGGTGTGCCGTTCTTCTTCTAGCATTTGCCCTTCTTCCGTAGCCAGTCAACAGCGTCAGGTTGAGCCTGATGTAAAGTTTCGAGACCTCCTTTGAATCTGGAGAGGTGGCAGTCATTGACTATGTGGGTCATAGTCTGTCCGTAGCCGCAGGGGCAGTTCGGGTCGTCTCTGGCTCCCCAGCGATGGAACATAGCGGTGCACCGGCCATGGCCTGTTCGATAGTGATTGAGGAGGGCCCAATCATAATGTGCTAGGTCAAAGCCGGGTTGACGCTTGCAGGGGTCTGTGAGGTGTGCCATAATTGGCAGTGACTCAGAATTCTGCACCGCATAATGACCCTGGGTGCATGCTCACCGAAGGATAAAGAATAGGAAAGCTTTCAAGGGAGGGGATGGGATATGGAACTCTGGGGTGGAAATTGTGTAGAATTGTACCTCTCTTATCCTATGGTGTTGTCGATAATTTTATTTTATAAATAAATAACAATAAAATGCTTTTTTAAAAAGGAGAATATTTTTTAAAATTTATTTTATTTTATTTTATTTATTTATTCCCTTTTGTTGCCCTTGTTGTTTTATTGTTGTAGTTATTATTGATGTCGTTGTTGTTGGATAGGACAGAGAGAAATGGAGAGAGGAGGGGAAGACAGAGAGGGGGAGAGAAAGACAGACACCTGCAGACCTGCTTCACCGCCTGTGAAGGGACCTGCCTGCAGGTGGGGAGCCGGGGCTCGAACAGGGATCCTGATGCCGGTCCTTGAGCTTAGCGCCACCTGCGCTTAACCCACTGTGCTACAGCCCGACTCCCAAAAAGGAGAATATTTTAAAAAAATATTTCCTCCATGAAGCTGTAGAGTGCTGGAGTTTCCTCATGGGGCTAGATGGTACATTTAGTTGAGCTTGGGCACAGAGTGCCATGACAGACACCTTAGTAAAAATCTCTAGGTTTGAGTTTGATCCTAGAGCAGCAAAACCATCTCCTTGGGGGGCACCATGGGCTTGTAAAGCAGAGGGCTCCATAGTTACCTTTACAGATTACTGGTCATAAGACTTTGCTCAAGAACTGTATGAATGTTGTAACTAAAAATTAAAAGGGGCTTTCGATGCAGCGTGTAAAGGATTTGGCTGAGGGGCGGCTTGGAGTAGGTTTAAACAAATCAATGTTTTATTAGGGCAGTACAGAGGTATGAGACATTATTTTAGGTACTACAAAATAAGCAATTATCAGTGGGAGTTAAGAATATGCTAGGTCCATAAAGTCCATGAGTAGTTATCAAAAGTCCAGTCCCATGAAATAAACAATTATCAGCCAAGGTATAGGTTACTCATGGCTGTAGAGAAGTCTTAGTTTACCAACTAGCTGAATCACACGTGTTTAATTCCCAGGAGAAGTAGCCATGGCGGGCCATGCCAGGGACCTCAAACAGCCTCAGCTGAGATGCATCTGACCAGGAGAAGAAGCAGCAGCCAAAAAGAGCGGACTTCTGGCTGGCTGTGCTTTTAAGTTTATTCAGTCCACCCACAATGCTTTGTGAATTTGCACAGACTGGATCCACCCACAGTCCACTGTGCATTTGCACAGATCACTGTATGCTCTGTTGCCAAGGCTGACATCAGCCAATCGCTGTGCCCGACTTCTATTGTCCACTGATATATTGCATCACAACATATGAAACCTTCATCTCATTCACTGAACTTGGGAGAAGTAAAGCCCCTAGATGATTACTACTGAATTTCTGCTAGCCCAGGGCTTAGAGTGCAGATTTATAGTGGTTTTGTTTGTTTTGTTTTCCAGAGTACTGCTCAGCTCTGGTTTGTGGTGGTGCTGGTAATTGAATCTGCAACGTCAGAGCCTTACGCACTAAAATCATTTTGCATAATCATTATGCTATCTCCCCAGCCCTGCTGACTTACAGGAATTTAAGAAACATGATTTTTATTTATGTCTTTTTTGTCTCTAGGGTTATAACTTGGTCCTTGTACCTACATAACAAATCCACCACCCCCAGCAGCCATTTTATTCTTTCCTTTCCTATTTTTTCTTTTTCATTCGTTTGTTTCATAGGACACAGGAAAATGTAGAAGAGCGAGGGTGAGAGAAGGAGAAAGAATGATACCTGTACCATTGCTTCACCACTTGTGAAGCTTTTCCCCTGCCAGTGGGGACTGGGAGTTTTGAACCTGAGTCCTTGAGCATGGTAACCTGTGAGCTGGGTATCCCCACTGTCCAGCCACTCTTTCTCCTCTACACTGCTCCAGTCTGAGTGTTTTTAGATAGACAGTTATATAAAAGACAGAGACAGAGAGAGACAAAGAGATACAGAGACACAGACAGAGGGAAAGATCCACAGAGCCAAGCTGTGAGGTAGAAACTGGGCTTGAACATAGGCCCCATGCACAGCAAAGCAGGCCTCTTGTCAGGTGAGCTATCTCATTGGTCCAAGGTGACATTTTATTTCTCTTTCTCTCTTTTTATTAGGACTTATTTTATTTATGCCACACAACAATGGTCATACAAATGAGAGGAAGAAGAGGGCAAATTCTGACCTGGATTTATAAAAAAAAAAAAAAAAAAATGACTATCTTACTCTTTCTTGCTCCCTACAAGTCAAACACTGCCACCCCAAACCTGAAGTGTACTAGGAGCTTCACTACCCTGAGAACATTCTAAATGTGAGGCACAGAGAATTAGGGAGTCACCAACCAACCTTCTCTCACAGACCCTGCCTTAGTGTCCAGGATTTCTGGGAAATTTCCTTCCACAACTGGTGAGAATTTAGCTTTGAAAAGCTAGCATCCTGGAAACCCAGACTCTGTCCCCTTGGAGGAATTCTAGAACAGGGAATCCATTTTATTTTTCAGGGACTCTAAGCTTGTATTGCAGCGGTAGAAGGAAGAATGACGTAAAGACTTTCATTGAAAACACCACTTAGAGGTTCAATCTTGCTGCTTGGGAGTGTTTGTTCCTCTGTAGCAGACCGCATCCAGGTCTTTGTGTTCCCAACTAGCCAGCGTGCTTTTGTGTGGCACTGCAGGATGTATCTGTTGCCAGGCACCCAGAAGTTACCCCACCTCCTGGCTTTTGTTTTGCCAAGGCCTGGCCTGAAGTAGGGGAATTAAATTGCCTTAAATGGAGAGTCAATTCAAGTAAGGACTGAAAAGGGGCAAGCAACGGTGTACATGTGTGTGGGTCAGGGGAGGAGGTTTTCAAGAGCTTTCCTGACTTCTATGATTTTAACACACAGAGCAACAACACCACCCGCCCACCCTCCTTCAGTACTTCAATGCTCTTTCAAACATTTGGGGATAGAGGTTGGCAGGGGAGTCACCCAGAGATTTTGCTTCCACTTTCCTCACCTCAAATCTTTCCTCTCATGCACAGGGATTGATGAACAGAATGTAAAATGGATTTCAGGTCCCACTGCTTCCTCTGCTTACATAAACATTTGGCAAATCTCTCTCTCTCTCTTTCTCTCTCTCTCTCTTTCTCTCTCTGTCTCTCTCTCCCTCCCTCCCTCCCCCATATATATGACACTTATGCTTTTAGTGTTCCCAGTTCCAACGAATTTATTTATACTTGTCTACAGATTGATTTTAGAAATTGGTAGTCACCATGTATGTGTGAAGACAGTCTTCATCTTGCTCTCCACGTGTTTATTCTTCCTGATTTAAAAAAAGTTCTCAACAGCCTATCAGAGATCTCTCGGAAAAGATGAGTCTGCTATGCAGGGAAAAGGTATTGCTGAATTATTCTCTCTCAAAAATTTCCAGGCCCCAATTTATACGACCCTTTCCAGTCATATAAACACCCCACACAAAAAAACGTAAGACCAACAACATTCTGGCTGGCAGCACTGTGATAGGATACCCTTCTAGCTGGGTGGACAGTGGCTTGACTGGACATCTCCTCAAATGACCCATTATGCTGTATAAGTGCTGAATCCCCAGTGTCAGAATAAAGGGGTTTTTTTTTTTGAGATATGAGTCTACTGTTTTCTCAGATTTGGCTCTAACCTGATTAAGTCTGCTTTTCTCAAATCAGTTTTTGTCTTTTGGTTAATTGATTTTCTGAGCAGAAAGAAATGTGTCTTTGCTTCTATTATAGCTATGTAAAACTTAAAACAGGGGAGGGAAAAATCGAATAATGGTTATTCAAAGAGACTCTCATGCCTGAGGCTCTAAAGTCTCAATGGTTCAATCTCATGTACCATCATAAACCAAAGTTGAGCAGTGTAACACAAATAATTACATAAAAAGTAGATAAAATGGCCCCCACACCTATGGACATCTAATCTTTGACAAAGGGGCCCAGACTATTAAATGGGGAAAGCAGAGTCTCTTCAACAAATGGTGTTGGAAACAATGGGTTGAAACATGCAGAAGAATGAAACTGAACCACTGTATTTCACCAAATACAAAAGTAAATTCCAAATGGATGGAGGACTAGGATGTTAGACCACAAACTATCAGATACTTAGAAGAAAATATTGGTAGAACTCTTTTCCGCATACATTTTAAAGACATCTTCAATGAGACAAATCCAATTACAAAGAAGACTAAGGCAAGTATAAACTTATGGGACTACATCAAATTAAAAAGCTTCTTCACAGCAAAAGAAACCACTACCCAAACCAAGAGACCCCTCACAGAATGGGAGAAGATCTTTACATGACATACATCAGACAAGAGTTTAATAACCAATATATATAAAGAGCTTGCCAAACTCAGCAACAAGACAACAAATAACCCCATCCAAAAATGGGGGGAGGACATGGACAGAATATTCACCACAGAAGAGATCCAAAAGGCCAAGAAACACATGAAAAAATGCTCCAAGTC
The DNA here is from genome assembly GCF_950295315.1 of Erinaceus europaeus. NCBI lineage: Eukaryota > Metazoa > Chordata > Mammalia > Eulipotyphla > Erinaceidae > Erinaceus > Erinaceus europaeus. Next base: position 117,131,937 of record NC_080165.1, on the reverse strand, counting down.
TCTGATTGTCAGAGAAATGCAAATCAAGACAACAATGAGATACCACTTCACTCCTGTGAGAATGTCATACATCAGAAAAGGTCATAGCAGCAAATGCTGGAGAGGGTGTGGGGTCAAAGGAACCCTCCTGCACTGCTGGTGGGAATGTCAATTGGTCCAACCTCTGTGGAGAACAGTGTGGAGAAGTCTCAGAAGGCTAGAAATGGACCTACCCTATGATCCTGCAATTCCTCTCCTGGGGATAGATCCTAAAGAACCCAACACATCCATCCAAAAAGATCTGTGTACACGTATGTTCTAGGCAGCACAATTTGTAATAGCTAAAACCTGGAAGCAACCCAGGTGTCCAACAACAGATGAATGGCTGAGCAAGTTGTGGTATATATACACAATGGAATACTACTCAGCTGTAAAAAATGGTGATTTCACTGTTTTCAGCCAATCTTGGATGGACCTTGAAAAATTCATGTTAAGTGAAATAAGTCAGAAACAGAAGGATGAATATGGGATGATCTCACTCTCAGGCAGAAGTTGAAAAACAAGATCAGAAAAGAAAAAAAAAAAGAAAAAAAAAAAACCAAGTAGAACCTGAAATGGAATTGGTGTATCATACCAAAGTAAAAGACTCTGGGGTAGGGGTGGGTGGCTGGAGAGAATACAGGTCCAAGAAGAATGACAGAGGACCTAGTGGGGGTTGTATTGTTATATGGGAAACTGGGGAATGTTATGTGCAAACTATTGTATTTACTGTTGAATGTAAAACATTAATTCCCCAATAAAGAAATAAAAAAGTAGATAAAATGATTATATGATTCACTGTAGAACTAAATGATTGGATGCATAAAGATATGAATGCTGTCATGTGCATATGGAAGATGTGACACTAGAAAATTTGTCTAAATGTTAAGATTAAATACTTTATTCTCTCACTCTACCTATGGCTCAAAATTATACTGCTTTTCAAATGACTTTGTATTATAACCTTGAATTTCTTGTAGTGTATTTTGATTTTAGTTTTTAACAGTCTTTTTCTTTTCTTTTTTAAAAATTTCTTTATTGGGGAATTAATTTTTTCATCTTTTTCTTTTCATTTAAGCATTTTAGTTTCATAATTATTGGTTGAAGTGACTCCACTGAATTTTGATTTCCTGTATTAATTTGAACAGGTTACTTCCCAGATCTGTTGCTTAGTCATCCTGGGTTAATCTCCTCTTTCTTTCTTTTTTTTTTTTTTTATTTATAAAATGGAAACACTGACAAGACCATAGGATAAGAGGGGTCTAATTCCACACAATTCCTGCCACTGGAATTCCATATCCCATTCCCTCCCCTAATAGCTTCCCTATTCTTTTTTTTTAAAATTTTTTATTTAAGAAAGGATTAATGAACAAAAACATAAGGTAGGAGGGGTACAACTCCACACAATTCCCACCACCCAATCTCCATAGCCCACCCCCTCCCATGATAGCTTTCCCATTCTCTATCCCTCTGGGAGCATGGACCCAGGGTCATTGAGGGTTGCAGAAGGTGGAAGGTCTGGCTTCTGTAATTGCTTCCCCGCTGAATATGGGCGTTGACTGGTCGGTCCATACTCCCAGTCTGCCTCTCTCTTTCCCTAGTAAGGTGTGTCTCTGGGGAAGCTGAGCTCCAGGACACATTGGTGGGGTCTTCAATCCAGGAAGCCTGGCCAGCATCCTGGTGGCATCTGGAACCTGGTGATTGAAAAGAGAGTTAACATAAGAAGCCAAACAAATTGTTGAGCAATCATGGATCCCAAGCTTGGAATAGTGGAGAGGAAGTGTTAGGGAGATACTCACTGCAAACTCTAGTGTACTACAGCTTCCCTATTCTTTAACCCTCCGGGAGCATGGACCTCTGGCTTCTGTAATTACTTCCCAGATGAACATGAGTATTGATAGGTTGACCCATACTCCCAGCCTGTCTCTCTCTTTCCCTAGTGGGGCAAGGATCTGGGGAGGTGGGGCTCCAGGACACATGGTGGGGCCATCTTTTCAGAGAAGTCAGGTTGGCATCATAGTAACATCTGGAATCCCGTGGCTAAAAAAGAATTAAGATAGAAAGCAGAGCAAACTGTTGACTCAATCTCCTCTTTCCTAATCACCTACCTTTTCCTTTCTTGGATTTATTTAAATTTTTACTGAAATATATCCTTAATGTTTTTCCTCAGAAAGGTGAACAGTAAAAAAACAAAACAAAAAACTATGGAAGTCTGAAAAGACTTTTATTTTACCTTCACATTGAAATGATTGTGCAGTTTGTAAATAATTGTATAATTTCGCATATAATGTAGTCAAGGTTAGAATTATTCAGAACTTTGAAATCATCCTGCAGTAGAATGTTCACCCACTTGCCATTCCATTTGGAGAAACTCCAGTATTGTCTCCTACTCTCTCAGGATCTTTTGAACTCTTTTATTTAACCCCAGTACTCTGAAATTTCATATCTTTGTGTGAGTCTTTTTCCTTTCAGCATATGTGTTCTTTCTTATACTTCTCAATCTGTGTTGCCAACATTTTCTTTTTATTTTAGAAATAGCCTCATGTTATTTCATTTACTGTCGTATGCTTTACATTGGTTTGTTCTAGCCCTCCCCCGCCAAGAGAATTGGATCAGTCCTGCTAATTTCGGGGGCCCGCTTGGCCCCGCCCCAAGGGACCCTGCGAGAGTTCGGGAGTGCGAGAGTTGGAGAGTTCCTGAGTGCCAGAGTTCCAGAGTGACAGAGTTCCTGGGTTCCTGAGTTCGAGAGTGCCAGAGTTTCAGAGGGTTCCCCAGTACGAGAGTTCCAGAGTTCCAGAGTTGGAGAGTTCGAGAGTAAGAAAGAGTGCTTGTGCCGCCGCAAAGAGATAGCAGAGTTCTGTTTGGTGATTAGTTTGTCTTAGTTTATGAATCGTTGTTCCTGAATAAAGAAATACAGCTTCCCTGCCCAGCCGTTGTCTCCGCGTCTCTGTTACCCGCCCCTGAAGCTACCCGCCCAGCAAGAGCCTCCGAAATTTTAACAACAATTTACTGTTTCTATTTCTTTACTTTTTCTATTTTCTATTTTTGGAACTGCCCTTGATCAGATTTTGGGATGATTCATCATACACTAGTTATCTATATATAAATGACAAATTACCATGAACTCAAACAACACATTTGCAGTCTCAGTTTCCATGGGACAGGAATTTGCACACAACACCTGTGAGAGTTCTGATCAGTATCTTTCTCAAAAGACTGCACTTAAGGTGTCAGCTGGGCTGCAGCTTTTTTTATTTGGTGTTTTTTTTTTTTCCACCAAAGTTGTCTCTGGAGCTCAGTGTTTGCACAATTCCACTGCTCTTAGCAGCCATTGTTTTCCTTTTCTTTTTTCTCTAAATAGAGGGAGAGAGAGAATAGGAGGAGAGGGAGAACAAGGAGAGGAAGAGGGAGAGAAGAAAAGATGCCATAACACTACTCCACCAGTTGTGAAGCTTTCCTCCTGTAGGTGTTTTTATGTAGTGACCCAGGGCTTGAATTCAGACCCTCACATGTGTTGAGGTAAGGGGCAAGCTATCTGCCTATTTTCTACGTGGCTGACATTTTAACTGGATTTTTGACTGGAGAAGACTCTGTTTCCAACTTATTTGAAACAGTTTTCTAAGGGGGCAAGTTGTGGTGCACCTGGTTAAGTGCATACTTTACAGTGCACAAGGACCCGGGTTCAAACCCCTGGTCCTTACCTACAGGGGAAAGCTTCAAGAATGGTGAAGTAGAGCTTCAGGTGTTTCTGTCTCTTTCCTTCTTTCTACCTTCCCCCTCTCTTCTCAATTTCTGTCTGTTTCTATCCAATTATAAATAAATAAAAAGATTTTTAAAAAAATAAAATAAAATAAACAATTTCTTTACCATAGGACTCAAGCCCTGGCTCATTGTGAATTATTGTTGTTAGATCCCAGAGAAAATTCATAAACACTTGTTACATGGACTTCTGATCTCTCCCTCAAAATCAGCTGAGCAGAGAGTATTCCTAGATTTAATCTTCTAGCAAGAAAGGGTCTTATATGCAGAATAACCATACTCCATCATCTTTGCCCTAGTCAGCTCACTAGAAAAGGCCATAGGTCCAGTTCACACTCAAGGAGAAAGGACTGGACCAGAATGTGAACCAGCAGGCAGATATCATAGAGGAGGTGTCCTAGAGAATGTCTACTGAATTCTAGACTTGCTGATCATGGTCTCTCCAACACCCCCTCTCACCCTGCCAAATACTTTAATTTTAAAATATTTGTTCTCTTTAATCTACGTTCTGAAATACTTCCTTTTCTTTAATCCTGATTAAATTAAATCTGATTCTCCCTGAAAATAAGAAAAATTTCATTAGCATGATGTTTTGTAAGTCTAGTGAAAACTATTTCAAAGAGGAAAGTGGATGGCTATGCTTCATTTGTTGAAGAATCAAAACTATGAAGACTGATGATGACTCACCACTGGAGTCAGCAACATGGGATCACTGTGAACTCAGAAGAATAATTTTGGTGGCATGAGGAAAGTGGAAGTCTTTTTTACTTTTATTTTATTTTATTTTATTTATTTTTCCCTTTTGTTGCCCTTGTTTTTATCGTTGTCATCCTTGTTAGATAGGACAGAAAAAAATGGAGAGAGGAGGAGAGAAAGATAGATACCTGCAGACTTGCTTCACCGCCTGTGAAGCGACTCCCCTGTAGGTGGGGAGCTAGAGGCTCAAACTGGGATTCTTACCTGTCCTTGTGCTTTGCGCCACGTGCCCAACTCCCCGGAGAGTGGAAGTCTTTTATGGGTGGATTCAGAAGAGAATGGGAAGAGAGGACTCAAACTATAGACAAGACTATGAGAGAATTTTTCTTTTCCTTTCCTTTTATTTTTTTCACTTTTTATTGTTGGTGGTGGTGCTTCACTGCTCAAGGCTGACTTTTTCAGATAGAAGGGGACAGAGACAGAGAGATAAATAAAGAGAAGGAAATATACCAGAATATCAAATCTTCTTATAATGTGGTGGAAGCTGGGCTTTAGCCTGGGCTGCACTTATGACAAGGCAGACATTCTATCCAGGTGAGCTTTTTTGGTAGCCTCAGAATATTTATATTAAGAGAAACAGAGAAAAGTGCCTGAGAATCCTATAATGATACAGATCAAGAGTGAAATTATTGGGGCAGGGTGGTGGCATACCTGGTTGAGCGCACATGTTATAATGCACAAGGACCCAGGTTTGAGCCCCTGGACCCCACCTGCAGGGGGAAAGCTTCACCAGTGGTGAGGCAGTGTTGCAGGTGTATCTCTGTCTCTGTCTCTCTCTATCACCTCCTTTCCTCTCTATCACCTCCTTCCCTCTCAATTTCTGGCTGTCTCTATTCAATAAATAAAGATTTAAAAATTTAGAAAAAAAAGTGAAATTATCTAAGATGTAAGAAATGATTGAATATCCTATGCTGATGATAGTGATCCTGAAAAGAAGAGGAAAAGATATGATATAGGAGAGAAAGTGGCCAATAATTAGAGCAATAATCTTTTATAGAGAAATGGGAATAGGGTTTGATGCACCAATGGAAAGATTGATCTTAGATAAGAGCATAGAGTGTTTATAACAAATTTAAGAATGATAGTTGGAAAATGCAGAACTTAAGGAACAATGGATAGTCAACCTTGACTGTACTTCCTTATAATTATGTTTATAATATTTACTGAGAGAGAGGGAGGAGAAAGGAAAGAGAGCTGCCAGGTACCAAAGTGGTCAGTTAAGACATATATATTCATGTAAAATCCATATCATAACCCTAATATGAAGACAAAATATAGATACATATACACATCTCAGAAGATATTCAGACATCTATTTATCCTTCTGACAAAAACTGAGGCTGAACCTCTGATAAAGTTAAGATGAATCTCAGGAAAATAAAGATATCAGGTTAAGATTTCTTATTTTAAGTAAGTCTAAAACTTGTGGAGATATACAACATGACTAGGGAATGGACAGTGGATACCACACTGTTGAGAAATGTATTGTTATCTGAAAATAAAATGCAAGCAATAAGAGAGAAAGAGACATTTTACAAATGCTAAACTTGACAGATTTGGGCTGCTCCCAAAAGAAATGCCATGTATAGATGTTCTTGCCTGTAATCTTTGGATTGTTAATGAAGTTTGTGCTGGGTAAGATCTATAATTTGAGTGCTTTGACAATTCATCTCTGAAGACAGATAGGTGGGCAGATGTTACTGTGGGAGGGATGTGTGCACAGCATCTTCTTTAAAGATTTCTTTTTAATTCTCTTGGGTTCCCTGGGCAAACTTTGATTTCTCCAGAATTAGTCATTCTGTTTATTCTTCTTAGTCCTTCTCTTTTAGTGACTAATTTGGGGAAATTGTTCTTGGTTACTTGGAAACAAGCTAGTTGAAACTGATGGCTCACAGCTCTCAGGGGAAAAGTCTGGAATTTTTTATGTAGTTATATGTCCCATCTGTTTCCACTGGAAGGGCTGGTGCCCTACTTCAGCTTTTCTTGGTAGCAGACACCCTTGGACACTGCAGATGTGCTCAGCTGGCATTTTTCTAAGAGGTTCCTAAATAACTGAAACTTCACCTCAAACTTTTTAGTTCCACAAGCCAAAAATGTTTGCTTTTATCTTCCAAGACCACTGTCATGCCCACTTTATACAAAGCAGAAATTAGGGTGTTGTGGCTGGAGCTCAGGTCTATTGTATGTTCAGTTGCTTCCAGATGAAGCATGGCTCTCTACAAGACTAGAGGAGCACCATGGTCCTCCCAACTTCCACCAAGTGTGACTTCCTTTCCTATATCTTGATGAAGAGATAAAGATGCCTAGCCTAGTTTCCAAAGTCACTGCAATGATCTATTCTTTCTGTGTGGCACTTCTGGTGTGTGTGTGTGTGTGTGTGTTTTGTGTGTATGCGTGTATGCGCATGCGCTCTGTATGACCCTGGAAAGCCAGCACTTCTGTTCCATTTCCCCTGATGGTGCTCAGATGTCTTCTCATTCAGAATTCTGTAATCTCTTTCCACATCCAGATGCTAGTCAAGTCTTCCAGTTTACCAGTTTAGTCATTGCCCATTGCAGCATCTTGCTTCTTGCCTTTCTTATAACACAAACTTTCTTTACACTTTGAATCAGGATTTTAATCCTTTTTTGTTTTAAAAAAAAAAAGTGTGATTTTGAAAAAACAGGCTACTACAAACTCTGCCTATTGTGTTTGTATAGGCAAAACACATGCTTGCTCTCAATTATTTCATAGCCTCAAAAGACTTAGCTTACTTCACTTTCCTTATTCACTCTAGCTATTCAACTAACTATACAAGAGATAGCAAGTAAAATTTGCTCTTCTATCTTTTAATCTCTTCTGATATGGCATTATTGTCACCCCATGCCAATCTTTAGAAGTAAGACTATATATAATTGGCCAAGACATATAATGATACATATCGAGTAAAAAACAATTGTTGTCCTGCCGGGCTGGGCTAGCTTCACAGGTGGTAGAGAGACGACCAGGGACTCATGGCTGAGTGGGACGCAGTTTAATCTTTATTGCTGGGCTAGCTTCGCAGGAGAGAGAGAGAGACTCTTGGACTCTCAGAGTTGGAAGGCAATTCCACTGTGTGTTCAAACAGAAGAGCAGCTGTATATATATATTTGCCAAGTAGGGTGGAAACAGAATGTGACATAGAGAGGGTAGAGCCAAAAGAGAGTGGTGGAAATTAGGGTGTGTCTAGGAGAGGGGGCGGAGCAAAAAGGGAGTATGAACCAGTGGGGATTAAACCAATGCCCTGCAAGCAGGGCAGTTCCTAGGTAACACAGTGATTATGTAAATAGACCACAGCGATTACCCAGTGCAACAGAAGGGGTCTTAGAAGCAGAATTTAGAAGCAGACCAACATTGTCCTATGGCAACCTTTATTAGAATCATCAGACAAGTAAATGAAAATAAAAAGGTGACGTTAACTTATACCCCATTAAAAACCTAGGTCTATTTTTTCCGTAACTAAAGGCTATACTCTAAAAACCTAATACTTAGGCACTTAGGCTTAGGCACAACAAATGACACTCAAGACTTTCAGTCTAAGCTTATTAGACAAAGAAAGGACTACAAAAACTGGAAAAGGGCAAGAGACTGGATATTTAACAATGGCCATATTGGCCAATACCAGGCCACCTCATGACCTGGGGGGTCTTAGTCAGGGAATCCTTGGATTCCCCCATAGATACTATGGGCCTAGTCCGCTAACAGATACTTCTCTTTACCATCACTGGTCACTTCCATCAGGAATATCAATCCTAAGCCCTTCTGTGGGCCTCTTCAGGACCTTGCCTTTGTTGAGACACAAATATTATTAGCATCGGCTGATGTCAGCCTACAAACTGAGCTACTGACTTATGAAAACCCACAGTCCATTAAAATTTACTTAAGTGGGATATATCCTAAGGAACCCAACACATCCATCCAAAAAGATCTGTGTACACATATGTTCTTGGCGGCACAATTTGTAATAGCCAAAACCTGGAAACAACCCAGGTGTCCAACAACAGATGAGTGGCTGAGCAAGTTGTGGTATATATACACAATGGAATACTACTCAGCTGTAAAAAATGGTGACTTCACCGTTTTCAGCCGATCTTGGATGGACCTTGAAAAAATCATCTTGAGTGAAATAAGTCAGAAACAGAAGGATGAATATGGGATGATCTCACTCTCAGGCCGAAGTTGAAAAACAAGACCAGAAAAGAAAACACAAGTCAAACCTGAAATGGAATTGAGTATTACACCAAAGTAAAAGACTCTCGGGTGGGTGGGTAGGTGGGGAGAATACAGGTCCATGAAAAATGATGAATGAAATAGTGGGGGTTGTATTGTTAAATGGGAATCTGGGGAATGTTATGCATGTTCAAACTATTGTATTTACTGTTGAATGTAAAGCATTAATTCCCCAATAAAGAAATAAATTATTAAAAAAAAAAACAAGTATGACTATTCAATAGGAATAAACGAAAATGAGTTAAATGTGCTTTTTAAAAAAAAAAAAAAAGTTGATGCTGCACAGTACCATGTAGTTAAAATAAGTTTTTAAAAATTCCAAATGTAATTTGCATACTTTGCCACTTAAGCCACGAAGTTTCAGATAATGAATCAATCAGTCCTTCCCACTTTTATAGGCTGTTAAAGCAATGTCCTTAATTGATATTACATTTAGCAGTTAGTAGTTAAAATTGGTTCTGGGGGTCCGGCGGCAACACAGTGGATTAAGTGCACGTGGCGCAAAGCACAAGGACCAGAAAAAAAAAAATTTACTTAAGCACATGTATTTGGGAAACTGCTCTCTGAACTAAGTGAACTAAGCAGCAGCTAGCTGCTCCTATGTACTCTTTTTCTTCTGGATGGCACCTCCTGGTAACCTAACACATGTAGCCCACCTCTGGTAAATTTAGCTTAAAAGACTCCCTGGATGCTCATATAAAAATAACACTAGCTATTGCTATGGTAGTAATCAATAGGCAATATATATATATATTGTGGAAGCAAGGCTGCCCGTGTTCAAGTTCTGACTCTACTACAAGGAGCTGTCCCAACAAATATTTTGATCTTATATGAACTAGATGGCAGAAGGGTACCCAAGATTATGAAGCGAGAGGCATCAAGCTATACCATCTACCAGGCGTCTGCAGAAAAGCTAGTTTTCCAACTAAAGGCAAAAGTATTTGCACATTATAATTAGAAATTCCATTTCCTCATTCTCCGTTATCTAACACAGTCTTCTGGAGGATGCTAGCTAAGTAAAATGTTACTTCACTTCTAGCAAGTGGTTTTACCAGTATCCAAAAGTTTCTGCTTAGAGAGAACAATGCATATTTTTCAGTTTTATCTGTGGAACGAATTTTTGTTTAGTTTCTTTAAAACTGTTTTTGCCAGGAAGAAGTTACTAAAACAGTACTCAAAGACTCCTCTCTAGCCATAATGATCAGCCAATCTCGGTCCCTTTGCCTATTTTGCTATACTTAGGTTTACCATACTATACTGTGATGTAATAAAGCTCCCAATTTCTTTTAAACCCCAAGCAAAGCTGAGTCTGAAATTTGTTGTTTTTTTTTAATTTGCTATATCATCTCACTATAAACTAACAATGGTAAGGACTGCCCCACTTTGAAGGAAGGCTGGCTCATCCTAGTCTGCCACTCGAAGATGTCTGGTCCTGAAATGAGTGCAGTCTAGGATGTTCCCAGCTGTGACTATGTACTATAAGTCAGAATGGCAGGGACTCAAAGGTTTTGCAGGGTCCTGTGCTGAATATGAATATACATGGGCCCCAGGTCATACTGATGTGGTAAACAGTTAAGTATATATATATTATTAATTTTTTATATTTGTTTATTTTCCCTTTTTTTGCCCTTGTTTTTTTAATTGTTATTGTAATTATTGTTGTTGTTGTTGATGTCATCATCGTTGCTAGATAGGACAGAGAAATGGAGAGAGGAGGGGAAGACAGAGAAGGGGAGAGAAAGATAGACACCTGCAGACCTGCTTCACCACCTGTGAAGCAACTCTCCTGCAGGTGGGGAGCCGGGGGGCTCGAACAGGGATCCTCAAGCTGGTCCTTGCACTTTGCACCACCTGCACTTAATCCACTGCTACCGCCCAACTCCCAGTTAAGTATATTTGTATATATTTTCTCAAGTTTGAGAGCTGCTTTCTGTTCTAACCCAACTTGCAAGTTCTATACTCTACTCTGACATCATTCTCCCAGACCGTATTTCCAGTCCACTTCCATGTTAGCTATCCTGGACTCCTTGCAACATACTTAAAATAGACCTCCTAGCTTCTTTCTACCTTAGGGTCTCTATTCTCATTCACTCTATTCCTACTCTATAGTTCCCATTTATTAAACATTTTGTCATGCTTTATATTTTACTGCTTTTCAGCCACCAAGTTGCAGACACTACTATGGTTCCATCCTGACTTCCCTGGGCAAATGACATTGTGACACCTCCCCAGAGCTCTACCCCACTGGGGAAATACAGAGAAAGTCCAGCAGAGAAGCAATTACAGAAACCAAAAGTCCTTCTTTCTATATTCCAAGAATTTTGGTCCATACTTCCAGAAGGGGGAATGTTAGGTGAAGCTAAACAGAGGACTTAGAACTTCATTCAATTCCACCAGAACCCAAAATGTCACTGGGAATCTTTGAATTTATACTATCACTAAAAAAGAAGGGAATCTGACCTGCACACCTATGGACATCTGATCTTTGATAAGGGCGCCCAAAGTATTAAATGGGGGAAGGAGGCTGTCTTCAATAAATGGTGCTGGGAAAACTGGGTTGTAACATGCAGAAGAATGAAACTGAACCACTTTATCTCACCAGGAAAAAAAATCAACTCCAAATGGATTAAAGACCTGGATGTCAGACCAGAAACAATCAAGTACTTAGAGGAAAACATTGGTAAAACACTTTCCCACCTACACCTCAAGGACATCTTTGATGAAACAAACCCAATTGAAAGGAAGACTAAAGCAGAACCAAACAAATGGGACTATATCAAATTGAAAAGCTTTTGCACAGCCAAAGAAACTATCACACAAAGAGACCCCTCACAGAATGGGAGAAGATCTTTACATGCCATACATCAGACAAGAGACTAATCACCAAAATATACAAAGAGCTCAGCAAACTTAGCACCAAAAAAGCAAATGACCCAATCCATAAATGGGCAGAGGATATGAACAGAACATTCACTGCAGAGGAGATCCAAAAGGCTAACAAACATATGAAAAACTGCTCCAGGTCACTGATTGTCAGAGAAATGCAAATAAAGACAACATTGAGATACCACCTCACCCCTGTGAGAATGGCATACATCAAAAAGGACAGCAGCAACAAATGTTGGAGAGGCTGTGGGGTCAGAGGAACCCTTCTGCACTGCTGGTGGGAATATAAATTCGTCCAGCCTCTGTGGAGAGCAGTCTGGAGAACTCTCACAATGCTAGACATGGACCTTCCATATGACCCAGTAATTCCTCTCCTGGGGATATATACCCTAAGGACTCCAACCAAAAAGTTGTGTGTACTCCTATGTTCATAGCCACACAATTCACAATAGCTAAAACCTGGAAGCAACCCAGGTGCCCAACAACAGATGAGTGACTGAGAAAGCTGTGGTATGTATACACAATAGAATACTATGCAGCTACTAAGAACAATGAACTCAATTTCTCTGACCCATCTTGGTCAGAGCTAGAAGGAATTATGTTAAGTGAGCTAAGTCAGAAAGATAAAGATGAGTATGGGATGATCCCACTCATCAACAGAAGTTGAGAAAGATCAGAAAGGGAAACTAAAGGCAGGATCTGACTAAACTGAAAGTAGGGCATCAAAGTAAAAACCCTGTGGTGAGTGGGAGGGTGGACATGCGGCTTCCTGGGCTGGCGGGGGTGGGGGTGGGGGCTAGTGGGTGGGATGGGACACAATCTTCTGGTGATGGGATGGTGTTTATATGCACACCTATTAAATTGTAGTAATATAAATGACTTTTAATTAATATGAGAGGGGGAAAAATTGATTGTATGTCTAACAAAGGGACTTTTCAAAGCTAACCCAATTACCAAATAATGTGATGATAACAGTAACTATCCATTGTCTTCTCGAACCCTAAGACAGCAGGAACCTCACATTCCCACTATAGAGCCTAAACTTCCCCCAGTCCTGGGACCCTAGGGTAGGGCCCACTTTCCCGTATGCTTCTCCCAATTCTTATCAAATAATATTGCATCTGCTGATTGCAACCTAATCAATGCAATGAGTGCCACCCCAGCATGCTTCACTTCAGACTGTGTCCAGAGACTTCAGGTGTGGAACGACAACCCTTCAGCTTCATCACTCAGGTGAGACCTTTCTTTTCATAGTATTCTCTAATTCCATCCCAGGTGGTTCACTTCCTAACAAAGTCCCAAAACCTAGATATAGACCAGGTTCCAGGAGATAGAGCATCTGTTCACAGGTATTCATAAACCAGGGCAAATATATACCTAAAGCAGAAGTACACTAGAGTTTGCAGTGAGTATCCCACTAACACTTCCTGTAGCCTCCAAAACCACTTCTTCGGCCACTTGTCCAGAAGCTTCCACTTCGATGACTCCTCATACCGCTACACACTTATCAGAGCAAGTTCACACATTTCTGGTCAATGTTGCCCCCAATAGACAAAAACCTCAGGCCTGGTGTCCATATTCCGCCACAGACCTGAAGGAACTACGCCAGGCTATCAAAGATGACGGTGTTCATGCCCCATGGACCAGGTCCATTTTACAAGGCCTGCTTCAGAACCTTAATACCCCTCAAGATTGGAGAGATGTGACTCGTGCTACGCTCCCAGGCCCCCTCTTCCTGCAATGGGAGGCATTCTTTCGCGACGAATATTTACAACAATCGCGGAAAAATATTCAAAATCAGCCAGAGGGTAATTTTGATGCATTGTTTGGAACAGGCCAATTAGAAACAGGGATTCAACAGGCGGAAGCCAAGTTTCCAGCGGGGTATTTTGATCAAGTACGCCTGTGTGCATTAAAAGCATGGGAGCGATTAACACCACCCATGGGAGCAGCCTCAGCCCCCATTCTCTCCCTGCAACAAGAACCTGATGAAACCCTCGCTAAATTCATTGCCAGGGTCCAGTCGAGTTTGGAAAGGAAGATTTATAATCCTGACGCTCGTTTTCTCCTTCTGCGATCCATAGTCTGGGATGGAATGCTTCCGCATTTTCGACAGGCCTGTATCACTCTTAAAAACGAACACCCAGATACTTGGATTCTAGCTACACAGGATCTCAGATCAAGCTCTTTTCAAGGACCTATGTTACAGGCCTATGCAGCTACCTTACATAAGCAAAAAGGAGCTTGCTTTCAGTGCGGTCGCCAAGGGCATTGGCGTAACCAATGTCCAGAAAGTAGACCGCGACCCCGCCTCCAGTCAGGGCGACCCCACCTCCAATCAGGGCAACCCCGCCTCCAGACAGGGAATCAGAGACCACGAATGCCTTGTCCCAGATGCCAGAAAGGATTTCACTGGAGGAGAGATTGTTGGTCAAGGTTCCATAGGAATGGCACGCCTCTGCCAAATGTAAACAGGGATTTAAACTAGGTATGGGGCTTCCCTTAGCCCCGCCCCCAAGAGGGAAGGAAGCAGGTCGCCCGCTTGGTGCTGTGCCCTTCTTCCACAAACAGAAGCCCAGCTTGGGACCCAATCCGTCGCTATACCCACCACGCCAAGTAACAATAACAGAGGGTGAGCAGAAGGAGGAACCCGTGGTATGTGGGAACTTCCAGCATAGAAATAACTGGCTGGAGCAAGAGAACAGCTCGAATTCGGAGCCTGAGATTTTATGGACCACCCCTGTTTTAGAAAGGGGTCACCCAACTATGACAGTAAAGATTGGTAATATTCCTTTTAAGTGTTTGGTTGACACGGGAGCAGATGAGACAATATTAAGACAAGCAGAGGTCCCCGAGAGTTGGGAACTCCTCCCAGGACCACGCTTACATGGTGTTGGAGGATTGACTCAGGCATTCCGCACACGAGATTCCCTTGTGTGGGAAGATCCAGAAGGGACTACCGGACGCTTTCAGCCTTTAATAGCTGATATAAGCACCAATTTATTGGGAAGAGACTTGCTGGAATCTTTAGATGTAGTGATATCCTCAGACACCTCTGCAGGACACCACACTCACTCCTGTGAGACTGCTAGACCCAACCAGCACCCCCAATACTAACTGCCACTGTTCGTAACAGAACTCCCCGCTTAGATTGGCTTTCTAATGAGCCTGTCTGGGTGGAACAGTGGCCTTTGCCTAGGGAGAAGCTAGAAATTTTAAAAAAACTCGTCCAAGAGCAGTTATCGTTGGGACACATTCGTCATTCTCGGAGCCCATGGAATACTCCAGTCTTTGTAATTAAAAAGCGCTCAGGAAAATGGCGCCTCCTCCAAGATCTTCGTGCAGTTAATAAAACCATGCAGGTTTGGGGCTCCCCCCAAAGGGGTTTGCCTCTTGCTTCCGCAATTCCCACAGGAATTCCAATCATAGCTATTGATATACAGGATTGTTTTTTCTCTATTCCCTTACACCCACAAGATTGTAAACGTTTTGCTTTCTCTGTTCCTTCTATTAATAATGCCAGCCCTGCCGATAGATTTGAATGGGTGGTACTGCCCCAGGGCATGGCTAATAGTCCTACTATTTGTCAAGAGGTGGTTAAATCTGCCCTTTTTCCATATATTCATAAGGGCCTTAAGGTTTTTCATTATATGGATGACGTGTTAATATGGGGAGAATTAGATACAGATCTCTCCGCCCTATGTGATTTTCTAATCCCTGCCTTAAAGAGAAGTGGACTTAATGTAGCTCCTGAGAAGATACAGCTAATCCCTCCAATATCTTTCTTAGGCTCAGAGATTTCCCTAACGCAGATTCGTCCTTTAAAACCTTGTGTTACTTTTCCTTCTAATCTCACTCTTGCTTCTTTACAAAGTTTTCTTGGAAATTTGAATTGGCTTAGGCAGTATCTTTATCTGCCTACGAGCTGCCTGCAACCACTGTTCGATCTGTTAAAAGGAAACAAACAGCCCTCCTCAAAGCGTATGTTAACCCCCGAAGCATCCTTGGCTCTGGAAAAACTTAACCAGGCTCTCCAGGACATGCACCTCGTTCGATTCTCCCCCTCCTCTCCAGTAAATCTTCTAATCTTTAACTCCACCCCCACGGTAGTGGGGGCATTGTGGCAGAAACATGGTGTTCTCGAATGGCTTCATACGCCAGTAGGTGGAGCTCCAAGACTCCTTACCGAGATTGATGCCTTAGCATTTATGGTTCGCCAAGGAAGAAACAGATCGGTTCAGGTCTTAGGAAGGGAACCAGATTCAATCATTCTTCCCTTTTCTCTCACTGATACAGAATGGCTCATACGCCACCATTCTTGTTTTGCCATAAGTTTAATGGGTTTTCCAGGACAATTAGATAATCATTTTCCCTCTAATAATTTGATAGCTTCTTTACCTCTGTTGCCTCTACTAGTACCTAAACTTTTCTCTCGAGATCCCATCCCCTCTGCTCCTACAGTGTTCACTGATGGTGGAAAAAAGGGAGCTGCTGCCCTTATATATTATCCAGACCAGCAATACCCCAAACCTCTCTTTACTCAACTTCCTGATAATTCCCCTCAGTACAAAGAACTTTATGCTGTTTTCCTTGCATTAAAAGCTGTACCAGAATCCTTCAACCTTTTTTCTGACAGTGTGTATACTGTTAACTTACTTCCATGGCTTGCTTGATCTTATGTAAGAATTGATGACAACCCACTTTCTCCTCTTTTAATTCAAATTGCCTCTATGCTCTGTTCTCGAACCCATCCACTGTATGTTCAGCACCTACGTTCCCACAGCCCTCTTCCTGGTCCCCTGTCCGAAGGGAATGCTGCAGCTGACCGCCTTGCCTCCACAGGAATTCTCCTAGCCTCTGTCTCTAATCCTGCTGACTTTCATTCCCTAACCCATGTTAATCTTAAAGGTCTTCGAGCTCGATTTCCTGATATTCCTCTGCCACAGTTAAAACGTATTCTTGCTACATGTTCCTCCTGTGCAGGTCTAATAAAAACACCTGCTATTCAGACTCTGGGGGTTAATCCTCGAGGTTTAAAAGCAAACGCTCTTTGGCAAATTGATGTTACCCACATACCTAACTTTGGCAAACAAAAATATGTGTTCGTCTCAATTGATACCTTCTCTAAGTTTATGTGGGCTACAGCTCAGACTGGAGAAAACTCAAAAAAGCTTATAAGCCATATGCTCTCCTGTTTTGCTGTAATGGGCTTACCTCTTCAACTTAAAACGGATAATGGACACGCTTTTACCAGCAAACAATTTAAAGATTTTTGTTCCCTCTGGAACATTACTCATACTACAGGCATTCCGTATAATCCACAGGGACAAGGCATCGTTGAGAGGGCCCATCAAACTCTTAAGGCTCAATTAAATAAAGAAAAAGGGGAAATGTACCCCCCTAATATCCAGCTGGCAAAAGCCTTAACTACATTAAATCTCTTTAATATTTACAAAAACTCAGACCAACCTCCTATAATTCTTCATTGGCAAACACCACCCACCCTCCCAGCTATTAAAGTCAAATGGAAAGACCCACTTGATAAAATTTGGAAAGGACCTGACCCCCATTGACTATGGGGAGGGGTTTCGCATGTATTTTTCCACAAAATTACTCCAAGCCTGTTTGGGTTCCTGCCAGCCATGTCCGGCAATACCCACATGATGGCGCTGATATCCCTGAAGAACAAGAAACACTGCAAGAAGACTGGCTGCAAGAGGACTGGCTACAGGATGCACCCCAGGATCCATAATACAGCATGGCAGAATCAAAAAAAAATCTTAGACTTTTTTTTAGTGTATTGCAACAAAGCAAAGGACTCTGACAAGGGAAGGTTGAGGAGGAGACTTTGGAGTCCTTGTGCATGATGGTGGAAAAGGACCTAAGCTGGTGTTTTGCAGACACCTATCACGGGGAGATGAGAAATTTTATCTATGTATCAACGACTGTACTTAAACTATTAACCATCTAAATGATTTAAACAAATTCTCCTCAAAGTGAGTTTTCTGGATACATGAGAAACTGTGATGAAGCTATATCTAGTTTGATACAACTCTTAAAAACATTCTGGTACCAAAAAAAAATCAGCATCAAAAGACAACTATATATACAACTATAGCTAGATTTTTCCCTAGTTAGATATAAGAAAACAGGTCACTGAGATGTTTTGCCACCATTGTGTAGACATGAAAGGGAGCCATATATGCACAGTTCAAATAGTAGGAGAGATGATAGTTCTCAAAGACATCTTTAAACTTACAGATCAACCCAACTGTCGCTTACCTCAGAAACTGTGAGATTTACTTGCTTATAAGATATCTAAATTCTATGAGCCTGTAAATAGACAGATAGAAAAAATTTAAAGAATTGGCAACATATTCAGTAATTTTCCACTATAAATTTGAACTTAAATGAATTCTTGTCGCTAGGCAAACTTTCACGAAATAGAACATGAGACAGCTTTTCCTATTTTCTTTTGTTTTATTTTTTGTCATCATCCTGGGGTTTCACCACTCTAGGATGGATTTTCCAGATATACAGAAGGAGAGATGGAGAGAGGAAGAAAGCACAGGGAAGTGGTTTCCTATGATGAGGTAGGAGCTGAGCTTCAACCTGGATTACTCACATGACAAAGCAGGAGCACTAAGTGAACTATTATCCTAGCTTAGAAATTAGGTCTTCATAAGCGGAGAGAAATATATTTTTAAAAAAATGGAGGAGGAAGAGTAAAAGAAAATCAAAGAAGAAAAGGAAACAGAGGAAAAGGAGAATGAAAATGGAAAGCAAAATAAAAAGTCAGTTTCAGCAGGATAGGCACACCAGGTAAAGCACACATATTACCATGCACAAGGGTTTAGGCTCAAGCCTCTGATCACCGCTTGCAGAAGGAGAAGCTTCACTAGTGATTATAATTAGGATCCACCTGCATATCAGATTTCAGGCTCAGGCAAAAAGAAACAAATAAACAAAACCACTAGAATAGCTACAGGCCCTTTGAAATATAACTAAAAAATGCCTACTAGCTATCTACAAAACGGAGGGCCTCACAACACTTCATCTGCACTATTCCAGCCTTTAGGTCCATGATTGTTCAACAATTTGTTTGGCTTTATATGTTAACTCTCTTGTCAACCACCAGGTTCCAGATGCTAGCAGGATGCGACCAGACTTCCCCGGACAGACAACCCCACCAATGTGTCCTGGAACTCTGCTTCCCCAGAGGTCTTCCCCAATAGGGAATCAGAGAGATAGGCTGGGAGTAACCTGGATCAACCTGTCAATGCCCATGTTCAGCGGGGAAGCAATTACAGAAGCCAGACCTTCACCTTGTGCATCCCACAATGATCTTAGGTCCATACTCACAGAGGGTTAAAGAACAGGAAAGCTATCAAGGGAAGGGATGGGATACAGAGTTCTGTATCCCATCTGTGCAAAATTGTACCCCTCTTATCCTATGGTTTTGTCAATGTTTCCTTTTTATAAATAAAAAAATTTTTTTAAAAAAGAAGTACTGCAGATGTCTCCTTTTCACTATCCCTCTCTATCTCTCCCTTTCCTCTCAATTTCTCTCTGCTTCTATCAAGAAATAAAGGGAGAAAGGAAGAAAGAAAAGAAGGAAGGAAGAAAGGAAGAACAAAAGAAAGAAAGAAAGAAAGAAAGAAAGGAGAGAGGGGAAAAGGAAAGGAAAGAAAAAAGAAAAGAGGGGTCAGGTGGTGGTACACCTGGTTGAGTGCACATACTCCAATGCACAAGGATCAGGTTCAAGGCCCTGGCCCCCACCTTCAGGGGAAGAACTTCACAAGTGGTGAATCAGTGCTGCAGGTATCTCCCTATCTTCCCACTTACTTCTTGATTTCTATTTGTCTCTATTCTAATTAATTAATTAATTAAGACCTCACATAATATATATCCAAGCTATAATGGTAACATTCAGCATGAAGGATTTAAAAAAAAAATTGTCCAAAAGTAAGGACAAGGAACAAATATTGCAAGCTGCAAGGGAAAGAAAAAAATCTGACATACAGAGGCAGAACCATCAGGCTACAACCAGATTTGTCAACACAAACCAAAGAAGCAAGGGAATGAAATGACATTTTTACAATGTTAAGAGTTAATAATTACCAACCACATGTACTATGTCTTCCAAATTACCCTTCCAGTATGAAGGAGAAATCAAGAGCTTCCCAAACATACAGAAACTGAATGAGTTCACCAACAACAATCCTGTTATACAAGAACTATTGAAAGGAATACTACAAGAAAAGAAGTAAAGGAACTCTAATTCCAAATGAGGTAATCTGTGGTAGAATACAGGAGGTCAGGCGGTAGAGTGCAGTGGGTTAAGTGCACATGGCACCAAGCGCAAGGACCAGCATAAGGATCCTGGTTCGAGCCCCAAGGCTCCCCACCTGCAGGGGAGTCACTTCACAGGCAGTGAAGCAGATCTACAGGTGTCTGTCTTTTTCTCCCCCTCTCTGCCTTCCCCTCCACTCTCCATTTCTCTCTGTCTTATCCAACAACAATGACATCAACAACAACAATAAAACAAGGACAACAACAACAAAAAAACAACAAAAGAAAAAAGAATATAAATAGAAATTCAAGCAAAAGCAACAAAAGGACAAACCATATAAGAAAAGAAAGGGCAGAAAGCAAAGAGTGATGTGACCAATGTGAGTAAACCAAAGCCAACCATCAAAGGCGAAGACAGCAGAACAGAAACTCTTAAGTCTCAGTCTTTGCCTCACCTTTCCTTGTAACAGAAGAAAAAAAGAAGGGTGAACATGGGATGACTGTGTATGCAAGTGGAACTTGGGATACAGAGTTAGGAAGAGGGGAATACAGGATGAAACTTGGACTGGAAGGAGTGTACTGCAACAAAGCAAGGGATTCTGGGGAGGGAAACTAACAGGGGTTCTGGATAAAGAGAGGTCTTGAAGCCACTGATGGGTTGGGAATAAGTGTGCAGCACAGACATCATTTATTATGCAGAATGAGGAAACCATACACATGTATAAACAGATGTACTGTATTTCACTAGCCCCAACCCCTTCCCCCCAAAAAAAAGAAGAGAGGAAGACAGCCATCTGGAGCAGTGTATTCATGGTACAGAGCTGGAATCCCTGTGATACCCTTAGTAGAAAAATAGAGTTAGTTTCAGGACTCAAATTTTTATACTGAAATAAAATGAGAAAAGTATAAACTCATCCACATTTCATTAAGGTAAGCCCACTCAATTTAAAATACTTCTATTTACTATAAAACTATATTTTTCTAAGATGTTTCCAAGAACACATATGTTCTTGGCAGCACAATTTTTAATAGCCAAAACCTGGAAACAACCCAGGAGTCCAACAACAGATGAATGGCTGAGCAAGTTGTGGTATATATACACAATGGAATACTACTCAGCTGTAAAAAATGGTGACTTCACCGTTTTCAGCCGATCTTGGATGGACCTTGAAAAAATCATGTTGAGTGAAATAAGTCAGAAACAGAAGGATGAATATGGGATGATCTCACTCTCAGGCCGAAGTTGAAAAACAAGATTAGAAAAGAAAACACAAGTCGAACCTGAAATGGAATTGGAGTATTACACCAAAGTAAAAGACTCTGGGGTGGGTGGGTGGGGAGAATACAGGTCCATGAAAAATGATGAATGAAATAGTGGGGGTTGTATTGCTAAATGGGAATCTGGGGAATGTTATGCATGTAAAAAAAAAAAAAAAAAAGAAGTAGAAACGCAAAGCAGAAATTGACTGAGTTTGGAGTATGGCACCAAAGTAAGAAAGCAGAAGTATACTAGAGTTTGCAGTGAGTATCTCCCTAATACTTCCTCTCCACTTTTCCAAGCTTTGGGTCCATGATTGCTCAACAATTTGTTTGGCTTTGTATGTTAACTCTCTTTTCAGTCACCAGGTTCCAGGTGTCATCAGGATGCCGGCCAGACTTCCCTGGATTGAAGACACCACCAATGTGTCCTGGAGCTCAGCTTCCCCAGAGACCCATCCTACTAGGGAAAGAGAGAGGCAGACTGGGAGTATGGACCGACCAGTCAACGCCCATGTTCAGCGAGGAAGCAATTACAGAAGCCAGACCTTCTACCTTCTGCAACCCTCAATGACCCTGGGTCCATGCTCCCAGAGGGATAGAGAATGGGAAAGCTATCGGGGGAGGGGGTGGGATATGGAGATTGGGCGGTGGGAATTGTGTGGAGTTGTACCCCTCCTACCCTATGGTTTTGTTAATTAATCCTTTCTTTAATAAAAAAAAAAAATTTAAAAAAAAAGAAAAGAAAAGAAAACACAAGTAGAACCTGAAATGGAATTGGAGTATTACACCAAAGTAAAAGACTCTGGAGTGGGTGTGTGGGTGGGGAGAATACAGGTCCATGAAAGATGATGAATGACATAGTGGGGGTTGTATTGTTAAATGGGAATCTGGGGAATGTTATGCATGTACAAACTATTGTATTTACTGTTGAATGTAAAGCATTAATTCCCCAATAAAGAAATAAATTATTAAAAAAAAAAAGACAACAAATAACCCCATCCAAAAATGGGGGGAGGACTTGGACAGAAGATTCACCACAGAAGAGATCCAAAAGGCCAAGAAACACATGAAAAAATGCTCCAAGTCTCTGATTGTCAGAGAAATGCAAATCAAGACAACAATGAGATACCACTTCACTCCTGTGAGAATGTCATACATCAGAAAAGGTAACAGCAGCAAATTCTGGAGAGGGTGTGGGGTCAAAGGAACCCTCCTACACTGCTGGTGGGAATGCAAATTGGTCCAACCTCTGTGGAGAACAGTGTGGAGAACTCTCAGAAGGCTAGAAATGGACCTACCCTATGATCCTGCAATTCCTCTCCTGGGGATATATCCTAAAGAACCCAACACATCCATCCAAAAAGATCTGTGTACACATATGTTTTGGGCAGCACAATTTGTAATAGCCAAAACCTGGAAGCAACCCAGGTGTCCAACAACAGATGAATGGCTGAGCAAGTTGTGGTATATATACACAATGGAATACTACTCAGCTGTAAAAAATGGTGACTTCACCGTTTTCAGCCGATCTTGGATGGACCTTGAAAAAATCATGTTGAGTGAAATAAGTCAGAAACAGAAGGATGAATATGGGATGATCTCACTCTCAGGCAGAAGTTGAAAAACAAGATCAGAAAAGAAAACACAAGTAGAACCTGAAATGGAATTGGCGTATTGCACCAAAGTAAAAGACTCTGGGGTGGGTGGGTGGGTGGGGAGACTACAGGTCCATGAAGGATGATAAATGACATAGTGGGGGTTGTATTGTTAAATGGGAAACTGGGGAATGTTATGCATGTACAAACTATTGTATTTACTGTTGAATGTAAAACATTAATTCCCCAATAAAAAAATAAATTAAAAAAAAAAGTGTTAGGGCATCAGGGAAAAAAAAACTATATTTTTCTGGGAGTTGGGCGGTAGCGCAGTGGGTTCAGCACAGGCGGCGCTAAGCACAGGGATGGACTAAGGATCCCTGTTCGAGCCCCCAGGCTCCCCACCTGCAGGGGAGTCGCTTCACAGGCGGTGAAGCAGGTCTTCAGGTGTCTGTCTTTCTCTCCGCCTCTGTCTTCCCCTCCTCTCTCCACTTCTCTCTGTCCTATCCAACAACGATGACGTCAATAACAACAATAATTATAATAAAAAAACCTATATTTTTCCAATTGTTTCTTATTATTGAAATATCATTAAAGCAAAAATGAGGCTAGTTTCTGAAGGAGCTGCTTTCCAAACAAACAAATAAGCAAAAATCCCACTAGTTTAACAGTTGCTTCAACATTTTTTTTTCCCATTTGAAATGAAAACCAGGCAGTTTTGTTATGGCCTACCCCAGGAGTGGAAAATGTCCAGCATGCATATTTCTTTTTCTTGTTCTTCTTGTTCTCCTTGTCCTCATCCTTGTCTTCCTCCTTCTTTTTTTCTTTCTTCTCTTCTCCTCCTCCTCCCTTTTCTACTTCTTTTTTTGCAGGGTTCTTTTTGAAGTCACTTTGTTTGACCCTAACTGAGGCTATTTTAGGTAAGACACAACAACATTAAGTGATACTTTTCCCCCCAAAATAATTTTTGTAGTAAGTAATGAGTTAAAGGACAGTTGTTGACACAAATACAGTTTTCTTATTTCCCCATGGTAGGTACATAGTACCATTCCTACCACCAGTCTAAGTCTTTTTTCACCACCCTGAACTGGAGACCTGATGTTCCCCCACCCCACCAACATCTTTCCCTAATTCACAGTCTTTTGCTGTTCTGAAATACACCTTATTCAGTCCAAGCCTCACTCCATGTTACCCTTTTCTTGACTTGCTTCTTAAGTGAGATCATAGGGTATTTATCCTTTTTCTCCTGGCTTATTGCACTTTACATTTCTTCAGTTTCCATCCACGATATGGAAATGAAGATTTCCTCATTTCATAAAGCTGAGTAAGAATACTTTCCATTGTATAATCCACAACTTTCCTGGCCATTGGACATGTGAGTTTCTATCATATCTGGGCTATTTCAAACTGTGCTGCTAAGAACATAGGTGTACACAGGTCTCTTTGGATAAGTGTTTTTTGGAAATATCCCTATGAGAGGAACCGCTGGATCATAGAATAAATCTATTTCTAGTGCTCTGAGGAAACTACAGGGTGTATTCCACGGGATTAAACTAATTTATATCCCTACCAACAACATATAAATCTTCTTTTTTTCTTCATATCCTCACCATCACTTGCTGTTTCTATTCTTTTTAATGTATGGCATTATTATTGATGTAAAGTAGAATCTCATTGTTGTCTTTATTTGCATTTCTCTGATCAGAGTGACTTTGAACATTTTTTTTCACACACTTATTGACCATGTAGAGCTCTTCTTTAGTAAAAAGTCTGTCCAGGGGCTGGGCAATGGCATGCTCGGGTAAGTGCACATATTATCAAATGCAAGAACCCGGGTTCAAGTCCCTGCTCTCTACCTGCAAGGGGTCCGCTTCATGAGTGGTAAAGCATATCTGCAGGTATCTATTTTTCTCTCCCCCTTCTCTATCTGTCTCCCTGCCATTTCTCAATTTCTCTCTGCCCTATCTAATGATAATAATAATAAAAGAAAATTAGAAATAATAAAAAAAAGAAAGGAAGGAAGAAGGAAAGAAAGGAAGAAATCCAGGTGTGGTAGATTTGTAGTGCTGGTGCTGAGACCCAAAAATAACCCTGGTGGCAAAAAAAAAAATTCTATCCATGTACTTGCTCATTATTATTATTATTATCATTATTATTTTGCTGAGGTTTTTTTTTTTTTTACCTCTTTATATATTTTGGCTATTAGCCCTTTGTCCTATATGGCATGTAAACGTCTTCTCCAATTCTGTAGGGAGTCTTCCCTTTTTGCTGATGGTTCCCTTGGCTGTGTGTTTCAGTTTGATGTAGTTTTATTCTTTTGTTTTTGTTTTACTTGGTGTTGGACTTGAATTTTTGTAGACGTTTGCAAAGCATAGATGACAGAATGCTCTGCCAATTCTTTCTTCTATGTATATTGTAGTTTCTGGTCTAATATTCATGCCTTTTACTCATTTGGAATGGACTTTTATGCATGATGATATATGGTGCTTCAATTTCATTCTTCTACATATTCCAACCCACTTTTCCCAGCACTATTTGTTGAAAAGACTCTCCTTTCTCCATTTGATGTTTTGAGATCAGAGTACTGCAAGTTCCTTCAATGTGGTTGGGGCTGGATTCAAACCTGGGTAACGCACATGGCAAAGCAAGCAGCACACTATCCTAAAGTGAGGTAATTTTTTCAGCCCCTGAGAACTTATTTTTTTTATTAATTATTATCTTATATAAATATTCTAATAGAATACTGAGTACGTTTCAACAAAACAACGTTTTGATCTAGAAACATTATCTAGGCTAGGACTGCTCTTTAATCCTAAACTTTGTCTCTTTCTTGGTAAAATGCTCCATATTCATAAATCTCATAATTAAACAAGAGAATTTAGGTGCAAAATCTTATCTTACCCCATTTATCACTAAACCAGGATGAGACACTGATGCTGTAATAAAATCTACTCCTGCAACCCTTGATTTAGAGTAGATTTATATGTCTTTTGCCCGCTGACAAAACTTGAGTCCCTCACAACTTTGATTTAGAAATTTCTCAACAGAAGCCAAACCTGGCACCTGTCCCTTAAATCTTGGTGAAAAGAAAGAAAAAAAAATCTCGCTGTCACTGTAATTTAGAACTGTTTTAATGAAACAAAAACATACAGAGCCTTTAAAAATGAAAAAGCTCTTTGCCCTTGGCTATACATGGAATCGTCCACCTCTCTATTTCTATAAAACAAGAGTATTGACTACTTCATATATTTGGAAAGTACAAATCTAGTTTTATTTTCACCAGCAATTCTTAAACTAGGGTAAATTTGGATTTTTTTTTTAGCAAAAAGAGAGCACACGGCTCAAGAGACTTACATAAGATCTAAATTTGAAGTTCAAATAGAGAAATAGGGACTACATTCTCTGAAAAAATCTTAACCAGAAAAATTATGGCCCTGGCAAAGACCTAGAAACCATGGGTTAATGCCCTGTGACCTAATTTCATCTGACCTTGATTAAAATGAGAGACTGAGAATGAGAAAAGCAGTTCCTAGTAGCAGGGAGCTGGCCTGGTACTATCAATTAGCTTTTGGTTTTGCGAGCACTTGCAGCTGGCACTTGCTGCTAAAGTTTTTCCTTTTTTATTGTACAAATATAATTTCAGAGGACATTGACGCCAGACAAGACCATCTGCGACCATGATAGATTAGGACAAAAACATATTCATTTTGTAGTCAGATGTGACTTCAGAATAACATTAAAGAATAAACATTCTCTAAACCATAAAAAATTACCAAACACCCCTATAGCCTGGCTACTATGTGTGACTGCTGTTTCTTTAGCCTTCTTTCATTTTCCCCATATAGATAACACTCACTAAGATACCTTTTATGTAAGTAACTATGTTATCCCTCCACCCACATACCCATATATCAAAGTCCTAACCTCCAGTATTTCAGGAAGGAATGTGACTTTATTCAGAGGTAGATTGTTGTATGAGGCAATAGCTAAATGGAATGATGCTGAAGGTGGGCAGGGAGAGGAATTTTGGTCATGGATAAGTACATAGGGAGAATATCATGTGAAGGCTGAAGTTTCCCTGTCACAGGCCCAGAAACTATTTAGTTGCTAAGAAAGAATTCTGGAGAAAGTTATCAGAGGTTAGCATGACTCTGTCAGACACCTTCATTTTGGACACCTAGTCTCCAGACTCACAGGATAACAAAATACTGTTGTTGAAGCCACCTAATTTGCGGCATTGTATTGGGTTGTCAGATAAGTCACGGCATATCTTTGCACAGAAAAACAGAAAAAAATACATCCTGAGTTTTCTGACAACCCAATAGTATGGCAGTCTTAAGAAACTAGTAACTATACAATCATAAAACAATTCTTTATTTTCCTGATAGCATAAAATACAGAGCAAAATCTTAGTTTCTTGAATTATCTCCAGTCACCAGACACAAGTCCAAATTCCTTCTTTCTTCACATACTCCTACAACAGTTTGCCATGGTGTGAGTTATATTGCTATAAGATAGTAAAAGTCGAATTTGCTTAACTATAGTTATGATCCTAGTGGCTTTTACTTAAAGGATTTTGAGGCAATTCAGAAAAATATATATATATATATACACAATTATAACTTGCTTCACATGCTTGGGTTTCCCCACCCCCAGGGAACCCTTAAATTCATATCAAGAATATCTACTCTCTGGTATCTTCCCTATATTATAAAAATACCTTCTATAATTAGTAGCTAGGTGTTATCCATATCAAATTTACCCTTTATTTTAATTATTTCTGAATTTAAAAAAATTATATTTATAAAATTGAAATGTTGACAAGACCATAGGATAAGAGTGGTATAATTTTAAGGTCATCTATTTAATAAAGATTTTCAGTATCTTTCTATTTCATTTATCCTACCATGCTTAAAAAAAAACAACTTGGGGGCCTGGCGGTAGTGCAGCGTGCTTAAGCGCAAATGGCTCGAGGTGCAAGGACGGACGGGGTAAGAATTCCGGTTGGAGCCACCTGCAGGGAGCTTGCTTCACAAGCAGTGAAGCAGGTCTTCAGGTGTCTTTCTCTTCCCCTGTCTTCCTCTTCTCTCTCGATTTCTCTGTCTTATCTAACGACAACAACAAGGGCAACAGAAATGGGGAAAATGGCCTCGAGGAGAAGTGGATTCATAGTGTAGGCACTGAGCCCCAATGATTACCCTGGAAGCAGATAACAAAAAGAACAATAACAACAATAACAAAAAAAAACCTTCAGCCTTTTCTCCCCTTATAATTACGGCTTTATTCCACACAGAGTATATAACTTTTTAAATTTTATTGAAAATTTCAGAAGTTTATCGATTTTTTTCTAAGTTCTATAATAAATTACATGTGCTGGCGAAATAGCTCACTTGAATGGTGTGGTGCAACCCCGGTTTGAGCCTGGCCCTCATGGCACTGAAGGCAAACGTCGACATTGTGGTCTCTTTGTCTTCCTCTCTGCCTAACAGTTAATAGTATTGCTTTCCTCATATTTGGGAACTACTGTCTACCCTAAACCCTTGTTCTAGTCCTAGTCTCACATCTGACCATCTTCCTAGACAATATTTTAGTCCACCTGCAACTTAGCTATGAGGCTCAGGCGAAAACGACTAGTCATGGGCCCCTTAGAACATAACTATAGGAGACTTCCTCATTTCTTCCCACCTCAAAACCCCTAATTTCATCTCTCTTCCTACCTTTGGGTTCCTGTTTATTAAACAATTCGCCCTGATTTTTACCTTACTGCCTTTCAGCCACCAAGTTGCAGATGCTACTATAATTTCATCCTGATTTTCCTTGGCAGACAATCTCACCAATGTGTCCAGGAATTCCACCTCACCAGAGACCGGTCCCACTAGAGCAAGATAGAAACAGGTTGGTGATATGGAATAACTTGCCAATGCCTTTGCCCAGTGGATGGAGAAGCAATTAAAGAAGCCAGGCCTTCTACCTTCTGCAACCCATAATTTTGGTCCATATTCCCAGACAGGGATATAGAATAGGGAAGCTTTCGATGGAGAAAATGGGACATGGAACTCTGGTATTGAGAAAAGTGTGGAATGGTACCCCTGTAACCTTACAATTTTGTAAGTCATTATCAAATCACTAATAAAAAGTTAAAAACCAATATTGTTGATCACTAATAAATGATAAATAGACAAGTAAATAAGTAAGCAAATAAATATGGGCTGGGGAAATAGTATAATAGATACACAAAAAGACTTTCATTCCTGAAGCAACAAATGTCTCAGGACCAATCCCCAGCAACACCGTAACTCAGAGATGAGTAGTGCAGTGATAAAATAATAAATAAGGATGAGAATGAAATAGAATAAATCATATTTAGGGGTTTGCTATTTTTTAAGTTTTTATCTGTTATCTGTTCCTTATTATCTATTCTATTATTATCTGTCCCTTCTTTTGCTTTGTAGTACTTTTTTTAGTTTTCTTAGTTTGTTCGTGGTATACCAGATCATTACTAAAAATAAAAAAATTCACCTCTCAGGAGGAATATACTCAATTAAGTCCAACTATCAAATTCATATGTAATCTACAGATATAGTAGTAGAAATGTCTACTGTTTTGTGTTGCTGAGATTTTGAGATTGTTAATTAGTACTAGTTTTAAATGGGTACACCTTATTTTCTTATTGATTAACTACATATATAAGTCATTCATAGTCCTATCACTCTGTTTATAGTTACTCAGATAAAGAACCTGTCAAATAGTGTAGATAGGTGTTCTGAATTCTAGCTATTCATAATTGAAGCTAGGAAGTTTTATTTCTTTATTTATTTACTTTTGCCTCCAGGCTTATTACTGGGGCTCAGGTCTGCAGCATGAATCCACTGCTCCTGGAGGCTATTTTTCCCCTTTTGTTGCCCTCGTTGTTTTATCATTGTTGTGGTTATTATTATTGTTGTTATTACTATCATTGTTGTTAGATAGGACAGAGAGAAATGGAGACAGGAGGGAAAGACACCTGCAGATCTGCTTCACCGCCTGTGAAGTGACTCACCTGCAAGTGAGGAGCCGGGGGCTCAAATCGGGATCCTTAAACCGGTCCTTGTACTTCACACCATGTGCGCTTAACCCTCTGCACTACTGCCCGACCCCCTTTATTTTTATTTTTGTCATTGTTTCATAGGTTAGCATGCTCTGATTCTATCTCAGATTCTAGCAACTAACAAATGAGATTCTTGTAACTTTGTGCTGTGTATCCTCTGGGACTTTGTTCTACTCTTCTAGTTGTCTGACACTAAACACAAACAGAATATGAGAAATTATTCCCTCCAGGTTTGACAGTCTTTGTGCAATACTTTACTTATGGAAACTGTATTCGATTTAATGCCATTTCTCCTTTTTGTCGTCACTGTTCCCAGCAGCCATTTTTCTCTCTTTTTTTAGATAGAGAATAAAATATAGGGATAGAGAGTAGTACAGAGAGACACAGAGTGAAGGAGAGACATTGTAGCACTGACCCACTACTCAGGGAGTTTTTCTTAAGCAGGCACTCCCATGTGGTAGTGATTTTCTAAAATATTCAGCAGTTATGGGAATAGTAAATTGCAAAACTGACTTTAGTTACTGTTAATGCAAAACATAGGTTGAGACAGAACTAAGAGAGGATATTGTAAGTAAACATTTTATATCATAGAAGGAAAATCATTGAAAGTATTTTTAAATTAAATGATCTTACTCACCTTATTACATGGTGCTTTATTTCAGTGAGTCTGGAATATAATACAATAACATGTAATTATTTTCCTGCACTTAAATCCTCTTGTTTTATCAACCTTTAGTTTTGGAGAAACTCAAAGTGTATTGTAATTCTTTTTTGTAAGTAAGTAAGATAAAAATAAATTATTTAAAAATTATCTTGGTTTTTATTGTGGACTTTTTCATTTTCCTGAGATACAATTGACATAAAACATAGTATTCATCAAAGGAAGACAATATGATTATTTGATATGTGTAAGCACTGCAAAAATTATTATTAACATCAATTGCCTCATATGCAAGTTTTATTCATGTGGTGAGAATATTAAGGATAAGCAACTTACAGTATTGTTAACTGTAGTCAGTGTGCTGTGCATTACATTCCCAGAACTTACAACTAAAAGTTTGTACCTCATGTACCTTTATTCTTGTCCTCTGCTTCCCCTTAGTATCCTCTTTTATCAACCATCATTCCTTTCTCTGTATAACTTTGGTAATTTAAGAATTTATATAAAGGATTAGTAAGATACCTCACTTAGATAGTGTGTGCAACTTGTCATGTATTCAGCTCATGTTTGAATCTGGTTCCCAACTCACTAGGGAGAACTTTAGTGCTGTCATGCCTTTCTCTCTCTCTCTCTCTCTCTTTTTTTTTTTTTTACCTCTCTCTATCTGTAAAAGTCATCCTGGGAAAGTGAATCCCTTTGACAACAATAAAAAAAATCATATAAAATGGTTCAATTTCATTCTTCTGCATGTTACAACCCAGTTTTCCAAGCACCATTTATTGAAGAGAGCCTCCTTTTTCCATTTAATCCTTTGGGCCCCCTTATCAAAGATTAGATGTCCATAAGTGTGGGGATTTATTTCTGGGCTTTCAATTCTGTTCCACTGGTCTGTGTGCCTATTTTTGTTCCAGTACCATGCTGTTTTGATGATGATGGCTTTATAATATAGTTTAAGGTCTGGGAGTGTGATGCCTCCATTTCTGTTTCTTTTCCTCAAGATGGTTTTGGCAATTCTAGGTGTTTTCAGGTTCCAGATAAATGATTGTAGTGTTTGTTCTATTCTCTTAAAGAAGCTTGGTGGAACTTTGATGGGTATTGCATTAAATTTGTATATGGCTCTGGGGAGAATATTCATCTTGATGATATTTATTTTTCCAGTCCATGAGCATGGGATATCTTTCCATTTCTTGGTATCAGTTTCTATTTCCTTGAGTAGCGACTCATAGTTTTCAGCATACAAGTCTTTCACTTCTTTGGTCAACTTTATTCCTAGGTATTTGATTGATTTTGCTGAAACAGTAAATGGGAGTGATTTCTGGATGTCTTCTTCTTCAGATTTAGTGTTTGCATAAAGAAATGCCACTCATTTTTGTACATTGATTTTGTAGCCTGATACCTTGCTATATTGCCTAATAACTTCCAGTAGTTTTCTGCTGGAATCTTTAGGTTTTTCTATGTATACTATCATATCATCTGCAAATAGTGAGAGCTTGACTTCTTCCCTTCCAATCTGTATTCCTTTGATTTCTTTCTCTTGCCTGATTGCTATGGCAAGAACTTCCAATACTATGTTGAAGAGTAACGGTGACAGTGGACAGCCCTGTCTAGTCCCCTATCTGAGGGGGAATGCTTTCAGCTTCAGTCCATTGAGTATGATGTTGGCTGTAGGTTTGCTATATATAGACTCCACTATCTTGAGGAATTTTCCATCTATTCCCATTTTTTGTAGAGTTTTGAGCATGAATGGGTGTTGGATTTTGTCAAAGGCTTTCTCTGCATCTATTGAGATAATCATGTGGTTTTTGGCTTTGCTTTTATTGATGTGGTGAATGACATTGATTGACTTACGGATGTTGAACCAGCCTTGCATTCCTGGGATGAATCCCACTTGGTCGTGATGAACAATCTTTTTGATATGTTGCTGTATCTGGTTGGCCAAGATCTTGTTTAATATTTTGGCATCTATGTTAATCAGCCATATTGGTCTGTAGTTTTCCCTTTTTGTTCTGTCCCTATCAGCTTTTGGTATCAGGGTGATGTTGGCTTCATAGAAGCTGGCAGGGAATATTCCAGTGTCTTCAATCTTCTGGAAGACTTTTAAAAGTAAAGGTATTAGTTCTTCTTTGAAGGTTTTATAGAATTCATTTGTAAAACCATCTGGTCCAGGACTTTTATTTTTGGGAAGATTTTTGGTAACTGTTTCAATTTCATTAGTTGTGATGGGCCTGGTCATGTTATCCACTTCCTCTTTACTTATTTTAGGAAGTTGGTAGGTATCTCAGAAATCATCAATTTCTTCTAGGTTCTCTAGCTTGGTGGCATATAGTTGTTCATAGTAGCCTTACATGATATGTTGAATTTCTGCCGTGTCTGTTGTGATATCTCCTCTTTCATTTAGTATCCAAATTATTTGGGTCTTCTCCCTTTTTTGTTTTGTGAGTCTGGCTAAAGGTTTGTCAATTTTTTTCACTCTTTCGAAGAACCAACATTTACTTTCATTGGTCTTTTGTATGGTTTTCTTATTCTCAATGTTATTTATTTCTGTCCTAACTTTAGTGATTTCTGTCCTTCTGGTTGCTTTAGGGTCCTTTGTTCTTCTTCTAGGTCTTTAAGATGTGCAATCAGGCTGTTTATTTGTGCTTTTTCTTGTTTCCGAATGTGTGCTTGTATAGCTATGAACTTCCCTCTTAGTACTGCCTTAGCTGTGTTCCAAATATTTTGATAGCTTGTGTCTTCATTTTCATTGAACTCTCGAAACATTTTGATTTCTTCCTTTATTTCCTCTTTGACCCAGAAGTTTTTAAGAAGTGTACTGTTGAGCTTCCACATTTTTGGACTATTACTAATCTATTGTTGACTGTTAAGTGTTAGTTTAATTCCACTGTGGTCTGAGAAGTGGATGATTTCAATGCTCTTGAATTTGCTGATGCTGTCTTTGTGGCCTAACATATGGTCTATCCTTGAGAATGACCCATGTGGATTTGAGTAAAATGTGTATTCCAGTTTCTTGGGATGAATGACTCTGAAAATGTCCAATAGTTCTAGTTTATCTCTCTCTTCATTTAGCTCCCTTATGTCTTTATTGATTTTCTGTCTGGATGATCTGTCAAGTTGAGAGAGTGGGGTGTTGAAGTCCCCTACTATGGTTGTGTTGCTGTTAATATATTGCTATAACTCTTTCAGTAGAAGTTTGATGTATTTAGATGGCTTCTCATTGGGTGCATAGATATTAATAATTGTTAAGACCTCTTGATTGATTGATCCTCTGAGCATTAAGTAGTAACCATTCCTACCTTTTTAAAT
This sequence comes from Erinaceus europaeus, assembly GCF_950295315.1. NCBI lineage: Eukaryota > Metazoa > Chordata > Mammalia > Eulipotyphla > Erinaceidae > Erinaceus > Erinaceus europaeus. The sequence goes on along the minus strand of NC_080165.1, from coordinate 117,098,072 downwards.
CTTATCTATTTTAAAGTCTATCGTGTCAGATATGAGAATAGCTGTCCCTGCCCTTTTTTGTGAGCCATTGGCTTGTATGACAGTTTTCCATCCTTTCATTTTAAGTCTGTGTTTGTCTTGTTAAGTGGGTTTCCTGTAGACAGCATATTGTTGGGTTGTATTTTCTGATCCATCTTCCTACTCTGTGGCTTTTAATAGGTGAATTCAGGCCACTGACATTTATTGATATCAAATATTGAAGATATTTTACTGCTATTCTTGTAGAGTTTTAGTGTTTTGATATATGTCCTATTTATGGTGGTCTGATTGTTTATAGGAGACCTTTCAGAACTTCTTTCAGGGCAGGCTTGGTGACAGTTGATTCCTTCAACTGTTGCTTGTCTGAGAAGGTTTTGATGCCTCCATCTAGTCTGAATGACAGTCTAGCAGGATATAGTATTCTTGGTTGAAAGCCTTTCTCATTGAGCACTCGATAGATATCTTGCCATTCTCTTCTGGCCTGTAGTGTTTGTATGGAGAAGTCTGATGCTAATCTTATGGGTTTTCTTTTGTAGGTGACTCTGTTTTTATCTTGCAGCCTTCAGGATCCTTTCTTTATCCTTATTCCTTTCCATTCTAAGTATGATATGTCTTGGTGTCTTTAGGTCTGGGTTAATTCTGTTTGGGACCCTCTGGGCTTCTTGAATTTTTATGTCTTTGATGTTGTCTAGACTAGAGAAGTTTTCAGCTACTATGGCCTGGAGAATTCTTTCTTCCTCTACTTCTCTTTCTTCCTCTGGTATATCAATAATGCATATATTGTTTCTTTTGAAGTCATCTCATAGGACTCTTGTTGTTTTCAGCATCTCTTAATCTCTTTTTGAGATCTCTTACTTCTTTTTTAGTTGTCTCTAATTCATCCTCTATCTTGCTAATTCTGTTTCAGCCTCATTGATTCTATTCTCTCTGCCCTCTACTGTTTTCTGGAGTTCATCTATTGCTGCCCTGTTCTGATACTGTTTTAGCTTGTTCAGCTAGTTGCGTTCTTAGCTCAGCGATTTCAGCTTTCAGCTCTCTAATAACCATGAGATAATTAGTATTTTCTTCCATATTCTCATTTGTTGTTCCTCCATTTCTGATTACAATTTTTTCAAATTCTTTACTCCTTTGATTATTTACTTAGCTAATGTTTGGATGTTGAACTCGTTATTTTGTGCTTCACCCTCTGGGGACTTTTAGCTGGACTCTTGTCCTGGTTTGATTCTCCAATATTTCTTCTTGTTGTTTTAACCATTTTATATATTATGTTATGAGTTCCCTTTATCAGTACTTTTCAAATTACTGATCACTATTGCCTGGATTGACTTGTGTCTAAGTAAGTTAATTAAAGGGTTCATAGTGGTAGAAGTTAATGGTTGTTTCAATAGTATTTTAATCCCTGAATTGGAGCTCAGTGGTTTAAAAGCCTCTTTTTCTTTTCTTCCCTGTAGGCTATGGGAGTCTGAGGGCTTTTAAACTATCAATAGGCTTCTTAGATTAATCACTGACTCCTGACCAAGAGATAAAGCAGGGTGTGGCAGAGATAATCCAGTGGTTATGCAAAGAGACTTTCACAGCCCCTCAGCTATGCCACCGAGGTATAGGTCTTCTCCTGAGTTTCCTGGTTATCTCTGTCCCCTGGTGTCCCTCCCTTTCGCTGCTCCAGATTCTGAGGGCAGTAGCAATGGAGACTCAGAGTTGCACTTGGTGAGTCTCTGGGGAGTCCTCTCTTCCCTTCAGTTGTCCCCTTGTTGGTGGAGCAGACTGGAGGTGGTGTCTGAACTGATAAACTGCTGAACTGTTAGCAGTCACTTAATCTCTCCTTAGGCTCCTCTCTCCTCTCTATCACCAGCCACATGTGCTTGTACTCACCGGTGATTTAGTGGGTTCCTGTGGTCATTCTAACCTGTCTTGTTTCGGTCCTGGGTGGTCTCCTTTGGTATTCCTAGTTGATACGGGAGAGGAGAGGAGAGGAGAGAAAGCGATCTGCTGCTGCTCAGATGGTGCATGGGGTATCTATTCTTCCACATCCACACCAACACTTCTGATCTCCTACCTTTTTTGTTTGTTTGTTTGGGTTTTTTTTTGTTGTTGTTGTTGTTACTATAGCGTGTTACAAGATTGCAGGACTACAAGGTATAGTTTAACACCACACGCACCACCAAAGTTCTGTATTTTCATCTTTCCATCTCCCAAAGATAACCACTATAGTTCTCACAAATCTTAGAAACAGTTTACTTGTTGGTTTGTTTGCAAGTTCATGTGTATCAGTTCTCTAGGTTCCACATATGAGTGAAGCCATACAGTAGTTGTCTTTCATCTCTATACTCATTTTGCTAAGCAGAAAATCCCATACTTCTTTAGCTAGTCATTTGTCAATGGGTATTTAGCCTGCTTCCAGTCTTTGGCCACTATGAATAATGCAGCTATGAATATGAGAGTACATATTTCCCTTTGGATACGAGTTTCCTGCTTCCCCCCCCCTTCAACTAAGATAGCAGAAGATTTTATTTATTGTATATGGATTCCATTCAGCCACAATATGAACAGAACTAACTAGTCCAGAATGTCAAGTCCGAGCAAAAGGGACTGTGTTTTGGTATGAGCAAAGTTGGTCATTTTGTTGTTGTTGTTGTTGTTATACGGTTAAAGGGAAATCATGAAATAACAAAGCAGCAGTGTCACTCTATAAACAAAAGCAAAAATCCTTTCTGAAAAAAACATTTAAGGGTCAGAGAAATATCCCAAGGCCTGGAAGGTTTAATCTCCAGCACCACCACAAACTAGAGTTGAGCAGTGTTCTAATTATCTATCTATCTCTCATCTATCTATCTACCTATCTATCATCTATCTTATCTATATTTCATTAAATAAATACTTTAAAAAGAAAGTCATAAAAACATACTACATCAGTGCACAATTTTCTTTCTTTTTTTAATTTATTTATACATTTCCTTTTGTTGCCGTTGCTGTTTTATTGTTGTAGTTATTATTATTGTCGTTGTTGTTGGATAGGACAGAGAGAAATGGAGAGAGGGGGGAAGACACAGAGGGGGAGAGAAAGATAGACACCTGCAGATCTGCTTCATCGCCTGTGAAATGACTCCCCTGCAGGTGGGGAGCCGGGGTCTCGAACAGGGATCCTTACACTGGTCCTTGGGCTTTGCGCCACCTGCGCTTAACCCGCTGCGCTACTGCCCGACTCCCCCAGTGCACAATTTTCTGTAGTCAATCTTTTGCAAGCCAACATTGCCATCTGCTGGTAAAGTTTGTATAGTGTCCTAAAGAATTAAATTTTGGTTGATAAATAGTGAAGTCTTTCTTGTTATTGTTTTGATTTATTTTATGGATACTATGCAGTTAGTATGGAAAAAGAAGCTTTCTTCAGGGCCAGAAAAACAGTTAACTTGTATAGTGTACTGCTTTACCATAAGCCTGCTCCAGGTTCAAGTCCAGCCCCAAGCACATTCATGGAAGCTCTGGCATTGCGATTTCCTTACTTATATTTCTATATTCCTAGCTATGTATCTGTGAAAACTTTTCTTTTCTTTTCTTGGCTTCTACCAAATCTTTCTATTTGGGTAATTTGGTCAGTGTCAGCAAGGTTCAAGAATATAGCAGGCTTCTCAGAGTCATACTCAGAAGGTCATAGAGAAAGGTGTTGAAGACGCTGTCTTATTAATATCTGTGGTTCATACACACCCATACCCTATAAAGTATAATTAATGCATCACTTAAATAATAACTCAGGCTCCTTTTCGTCAGAGACCCGTGAAATTGCTACCACATGATTCCACCTCAGTCCTTTTAGAATCAAGTTCTTTGGTCACCTCACTTAAAACTGTGTCCTTTTCTGAATCCTACTTTTGTCAAATGTGAATTGTCCCTTTTTCTTGTATAAAGTCTTTGTGCTAACTGCAAAGCATGTGCAAAACTTCCACACATACAAAACTGGCTTTTGGTTTATCGTGTTCCCTCCTGTTTTATTCCAATCAACTCTAATTTGGTCTTGCCCTGTCTCCATAAATAACACTATCTCAGACCTGCAGACCTGCTTCACTGCTTGTGAAGCGACCTGCGTGCAGGTGGGGAGTCAGTGCGGGATCCTTGCGCAGGTACTTTCGCTTTGTGCTATGGGCATTTAACCCAATGCGCCACTACCCGGCCGCCTCTGACTTTTAAAAAATCTTATCCACTGTAAACACCTTAGATCTAGTCATTTTTTCTCTCTCTTTCTCTTGTAATTAATCCTTTTAAAAATAAAATCCAGGGGGGCGGGCAGTAGTACAGTGGTTAAGTGCACATGGCACGAAGGGCACTGACCGGCGTTAGGATCTGGGTTCGAGCCTCCAGGTCCCCACCTGCAGGGGTGTCGCTTCATAAGCAGTGAAGCAGGTCTCCATCTCTCTCAATTTCTCTTTGTCCTATACAATAACAATAATAACAATAACAAGGGCAACAAAAATGGGGGGAAAATGGCCTCCAGGAGCAGTGGATTCTTAGTGCAGGCACCAAACCCAAGCAATAACGCTCGAGGCAAAAAAAAAAAATCTGATCATGACTGTTTTTCTGTTTCAATAATTTAAAGTCTTTTCGTCATATTTAAGGATACATCCTCATTCATTGCCGTCTACTCCCTTTCTCCTACAGTGCATTTGAGTCTGGCTTGCCTTCCAGATTTTCATGAACATTCCCAGTATACCTCACCTCAGTCTCTTTGTATTTGCTGTTTGATCCACTTGGAATTCTCTTTTGACTCGTTCCCTTGTATTATATAGACCTCTGCTAAATTACAGCTGCCACACAGACCTCCCATAAGCATGCTAGCTAAAGCAGTCACTGCCATCCTCATTCCTGTCACATTGCTCTCCATCTTTTTTTTTTAATTATTTATTTTCCCTTTTGTTTCCTTTGGTGGTTTTTGTTGTTGACATTATTATTGTTGTTGTTGATGTCATTGTTGTTGGATAGGATAGAGAGAAACGGAGAGAGGAGGGGAAGACAGAGAGGGGGAGAGAAAGACAGACACCTGCAGACCTGCTTCACCGCCTGTGAAACGACTCCCCTGCCGGTGGGGAGCCAGGGCTTGAACCCGGTTCCTCACGCTGGTCCCTGCACTTAGCGCCACATGCGCTTAACCTGCTGCGCTGCTGCCCGACTCCCGCTCTCCATCTTTAAATCAATTTTACATTAATTTAGAGTTCAAACCACTCCTTAATATGATATGCTTAGTTGTTGGTAGTGTGTGTCTATCCTAACATGTTTGCTTCTACAAGATACCAAATAAGATCTTCTATTTTTTGTTGTCCATTGCTATTCTCGGTGCTCATTGTATAGGAAGAATTTATACTATAAAAATTAATAGTAGGGGGCTAGGCAGTAGTGCAGCGAGTTAAGTGCACATGGTGCAAAGCTCAAGGACCAGCGTAAGGATCCCAGTTCAAGCCCCTAGATCCCCACCTGCAGTGGTGTCACTTCACAAGCTGTGAAGCAGGTCTGTGGATGTCTATCTTTTTCTCCCTCTCTCTGTCTTCCCCTCCTCTCTCAATTTCTGTCCCCCTATCCAACAACAAGGGCAACAAAATGGGAAAAATGGCCACCAGGAGCCGTGGATTCTTAGTGCAAGCATTCAGCCCCAGAGATAACCCTGGAAGCAAAAAAAAAAAAAAAGTATATAATTTATGCTATTAAATTCAATTGTCAGAATAATTGGCACTTAACCAAGTGACAGTGATCAGACTAAGTAGTAAGTATCTGTTGCCTGATTTAATTCTTATGATAATAGAAAAATAGTATGATGTGCTTTCTTTAAGTCCCAGGAGACCTTGGTTGGTTATTAATTTTCATAAATTAAAATAGTGGCTGGAGTTGGAGAGATATTTTGCTAGGTAGGGTGACTGCATTGTCATGTGTTTGATCCAGGTCCAAGCCCCAGGACCATATGGGAGGTGCTGTAGCAATATAGGAAGCCTCTCTGTTGTGGCATCTACTCACCTTTATCTCTTTCTCTATCTAAATGAAAAAGATGACCCGAAACAGTGAAATTATGTATGCATGAGATCCTAGTGCCAACAGCAACAAAAAAAAATTGTTGATCAATATTAATAAATGGTACAGACCTTCTCAGACATTGTATATGTATGTCTTCAAAATGAACTTTTCCCTTGATTTAAACTGGTCTGACCTCAGTCTGGTCATTTGAGATAGGTTCAATTTGGGTCATGCCAGTACTCCCCAGTGACTAACAGTGGGAAAGAGAGGTTCACCAAAACTTACTATGAGTATATATTACCATTAAAGCAAAGTCTCATGTTGAATTATGCCACACAAACAGATTTTAGGTCACTAGAATAATAATAGCTGTACAATCTGCTTTATTTTTATTTTTAAATTTTTATTTACAAAGTGGAAACACTGACAAGACCATAGCACTCCAATCAACTCCACAAAATTCCTACCACCAGAACTCCGTATCCCATCCCCTTCCCTGATAGCTTCCTTATTCTTTATTTCTCTGGGAGTATGGACCCAGATCATTATGAAGTACAGAAGGTAGAAAGTCTGGCTTCTGTAATTGCTTCCCCTCTGATCATGGGCGTTGACAGGTTGATCCATATTCCAAGCCTGTCTCTCTTTTTTCCTAGTGGGGCAGAGCTCTGGGGAAGCATGGCTCCAGGATATATTGGTAGGGTCGTCTGCCCAGAGAAGTCCTGTTGGCATCATGGTAGCATCTAGAACCTGATGGCTGAAAAAAGAGTTAACATATAAAGCCAAACAAATTGTTGAATAATCATGAACCTAAAGTCAAGAATACTGTAGATGGAGATTTTGGGTCTTTGTTTTGGAAATAGCTAGTAGGTGTAGTTTTGGTATATTCCAAAAGGGCCCATGGCTTGACTAGATTTTGCCTGAGCTTGACATCTGATATGCAGGGGGACACAAGTTATTGTCTGGAGAGATGCTGTCATAGCTAGATCAGGGAAGAGAGTAGCTCCCAAATATGGGAAAAGTGTATAAATATTGTTGATTGTAAACCCCATCGATTTGATCTGGTGCCCATATTCAGCATAGGAGCCTATGTAACCTCCACATCTCTGTAGGTCCGACCTTGCATTCTGTGATCATGAGTAGGATCATTCCAAGTTGCACCAATTTCAGGACCCATCTCCTTCAGGTGGTAGATAGAGTATGTTATTCAACCTCCCTTCAGAGGATGGAACATTCTTTACCATTGCTGATCTACATTGTGGGCAAGCTCGATCTACATTGTGGGCAAGCTCCCCACAAAAGGGGTCCATTATGTTGTTCCTGATGGAGATGACCAGTGACAATGGATAGAAGGATCTGTTTGAGGTCTAGGCACATCATGTCTATGTGGGAATCCCAGGACTCCCTGACTAGGGCCCCAGAGGATGGGGTAGCCTGATAGTGACTAAAGAATCATCATTAACGTATACAATCTGTTTTTATATGCTGAATGACTACCTTGAACGAAAAATTCAGCTGGTGTGATGTTATTCTTGCTGCAGGTTATAGCAAGTCTGATTATAAAAGATCAGGTGTTTTCATGAATTTGTTTCACTAAATAAGAATTTGAAGTCCTACAATACAAGCTTTCTAAAGGATACAGACAACTGGTGACTTGCTTCCCATTCCCTATCTATGAAAAGACAAATGTTTCTATACAAAATCTCTAAGTAAATGGCATAACTTAAACACAATTCATTTAAACCAGAAAAACATCCCTAGTGGCTCTAATACTAGTGAGTGATTCTTACAGTGCATATGGAAATAGCTGAAGTCTATAGAACTAACTTCTGAAAAGCAAAAAATAAAAAACTAGTATAGCCACAGGTCCTTTGGAATATAACTAAAATATGCCTACTAGCTATATACAAAATGGAGGACCACCCACCTCTTCATTGGCACTACTCTAGCCTTTAGGTCCATGATTGCTCAACAGTTTGTTTAGCTTTGTATGTTAACTCTCTTGTCAACCACCAGGTTCCAGATGCTAGCATGATGCTGACCAGACTTCCCTGGACAGACAACCCCACCAATATGTCCTGGAGCTCCGATTCTCCATAGTCCCACCCTACTAGGGAAAGAGAGAGGCAGGCTGGGAGTATGGATCAACCTGTCAGCGCCCATGTTCAGCGGGGAAGCAATTACAGAAGCCAGACCTTCCACCTTCTGCATCCCACAATGACCCTGGGTCCATGCTCCCAGAGGGTTAAAGAGTAGGAAAGCTATCAGGGGAGGGGATGGGATACGGAGAGCTGGTGGTGGGAATTGTGTGGAGTTGTACCCCCTCTTATCCTATGGTTTTGCCAATGTTTCCTTTTTATAAACAAAAAATTAAATAAAAAAAGGAAAATTGCTACAGAAAAAGAAGAAAGAGAAGAAGAAGGAGGAGGAGGAGAAGAAGGAGAAGGAGGAGGAGGAGGAGGAGGAGGGGAAGAAGGGGAAGAAGAAGGAGAAGGAGGAGGAGGAGGAGAAGGAGAAGGAGAAGGAGGAGAAGAAGAAGAAGAAGAGGAAGAAGAAGAAGAAGAAGAAGAAGAAGAAGAAGAAGAAGAAGAAGAAGAAGAAGAAGAAGAAGAAGAAGAAGAAGAAGTGGAAGAAGAAGAAGAAGAAGAAGAAGAAGAAGAAGAAGAAGAAGAAGAAGAAGAAGAAGAAGAAGAAGAAGAAGAAGAAGAAGAAGAAGAAGAAGAAGAAGAAACTTCTGGACCAAGGTTTCCAGTTTAGTGTATTTCAAATGGGAATTACTCATGCAGCATGTACTCTTTCTTGATCAGGGATAATCCACTCAAATGTCAAGTCACCTATTCTGGACTATTCACACTTTATAAACCACAATGCCCAAGTTGAAGGACTTAAAGGGAATTTATAAACATGCAGTTGTCTTAAAAGAAGAGTTAACTCTAGCACTGGTTGGGCCGAGCACTTTCAGGATATTTTGATAGACAGTAAGCATGTGGGATGAAGACCTTAACGTTGCCAAAGTAAAACTCTGAAGTGGAAGCTTTACTCAATCCATGATTGGCTATAACTATCTGTATATTTATTCCCACTGAGTCCTTGGTAATGTTGGGTCTTAACTTGGCTTTTCATCTAGTCTTTGGGTCTCCATACTGTAGCCCTCTGAAGCGGATAGCCACTTACCTTGGAGATCTATTCTGTGCTATAAAATTAAAGACTAAGAAGGATTCAGAGGACCTAGTGGGGGTTGTATTGTTATATGGGAAACTGGGGAATGTTATGCATGTACAAACTATTGTACTTACTGTTGAATGTAAAACATTAATTGCCCAATAAAAAAATTTAAAAAATTAAAGACTAAAATGAGAAAAGTAAAATATATTCAGAGCTTCAAGGAATCAGTCGTTGTCACATGTATTTTGGCAAAGAATTAAAAGCAGTCAAGAGTGGGAAAGCTTTAAAATGTGAAAAAAAAAAAACTAGCATAGTCACAGGCTCTTTGGACTATAACTAAACTAGGCCTACTGGCTATCTACAAAATGGAGGACCGCCCAACTCTTCATCTGCGCTACTCTAGCCTTTAGGTCCATGAATAGTTGTTTGGCTTTATATGTTAATTCTCTTTTCAGCCTCCAGGTTCCAGATGCCAGCATGATGCCAACCAGACTTCCCTGGACAGACGACCCCATCAATGTATCCTGGAGCCCAGATTCCCAGAGCCTTGCCCTACTAGGGAAAGAGAGAGGCAGGCTGGAAGTATGGATCAACCTGCCAAAGCTCATGTTAAGCGGGGAAGCAATTACAGAAGCCAGACCTTCCACCTTCTGTACCCCATAATGACCCTGAGTCCAAACTCCCAGAGGGATAAAGAATAAGGAAGCTATCAGGGGAGGGGATGGGATACAGAGTTCTGGTGGTGGGAAATGTGTGGAGTTTTACCCCTCTTATCCTATGGTTTTGTCAGTGATTCCTTTTTATAAATAAAAAATAAAAGAAAAATAGAGATACAAAACCAGAAAAAAAGTGAAAAAAAGAAGTCTTGTCCTAATGGGAAATATTTGCAGTGTAGAAACTAGTTCAGTTGGGAGTCCTAGGATTCCCACACAGACATGGTGGGCCTCAAGTAGATACCACTCTCCACTGTCACTTGTCATTTCCATCAGGAACAACATAATGGACCCATTTGGGGGTCCCTGTAGGACCTTGCCCACAATGTGGATCAACAATGGTAGAGAATGTTCCATCCTCTGAAGGGAGTTTGAATAACATACTTTGTCTACCACCTGAGGAAGATGGGTCCTGAAATTGGGGCAACTTGGAACGATTCTACTCATGATCATAGAATGCAAGCTCGGACCTACAGGGATACAGAGGTTGCATAGGTTCCTATGCTAAATATAGGCCCTAGATCAAATCAGTGGGGTTTACAGTCAACAATATTTATACAGTTTTCCCATATTTGGGAGCTACTCTCTTCCCTGATGCAGCTTTCTAGCCCTTTTTCCAGCCATGACAGCATCTCCCCAGATAATAACTTAGCTCCACCTACATATCAGATGTCAGGCTCAGGCAAAAACTAGTAAAGTCATGGGCCCCTTGGAATACACCTAGGTACCAGGACACATTGGTGAGGCCATCTGTCCAGGGAAGTCAGGCTGGGCATTATGATAATGTTTCTTCTTCTAGCGTTTGCCATGATAGTGTTTGCAACTTGGTGGCAGATTATTGGAACTGGAGGGCTGACATCACAGGCTTGGTGTTTCTGGATACAGTCCAAAGTAAAACATGTCAAGGTGCCACTGGTTGCATTGATTTGGTTGAGATCCACAGGTGCAGTATCAAATGGTCTGAATCAAGAGAAGCATGAAGGAAAACAAGCAAAGTCCCAGAGGTTCCAGAACTGGGAGAAATATGTCTTTTAAAGAGAATGAGAAAGGTACCTTGCTGTGTTAGAGTTTAAGAAGGCAACAGTGGCATTTCTGTTGGGAGAGGAGTGTTTTTGTTGCAGGATAATCAGTATTGATTGTACACCAGAATAGAAGGAAAAAATAGTACTTTTTTGTTCTTGTCACTTCAGGGAAATATGCTAGTCTCCAGTTCTGAGGGAATATGCCTTTCTACACTGCTCATAAAACTTCTAGTATTTATTTCCTATCAATTTTGTTGAAGATTCCCCTTCGCACACACATTTTTTTTTTGAGGATTAGACCCATCAAAGAAGTAAGCTGAAGTTGTCATAGATATAGCTATAAGGTTGGGGGTGGGAGAGTGAAGGGGTGATGATGATGATAAAAATGAAGTCATTCTGTATAGTTTATACAAGTCAAGTCTATTCACATTAACTATGAATTTTATTTGCAATAATGAGGGATTAAAAACCACGAGACTATAACAATTTATTTTGAAACTATTGCATATATACTCTTACTACATATAAAATTCTTTTTAATAGTTTCAATGCTTACTTATTCCAGTATCTTTTTCTTAGGAACACAGTTTCTAGATTAGACATTCCTTTAACATTGTAGACATTATGTCATTTTTGATAAATTTAATTTTGAGGAGTCACATTCTCTACTGATGACAAATTTTGGCAAAGTTACATGTGCTCTAGAATATTAAAAGTCTTTAGAAATGCATCCAGGATCATTCTTCAAGATTTTAATGTATTAAGCAACATGACTATATCAAATCAATATGTCATATATTTAAAACTTGTAAATGTTGTAACTTAGATAAACATTTGGTCAACTGGGGCTGGAGAGGGATATACCTGGTAAAGCACCCACATTCCATAGTACAAGGACACAGGTATAAGGTCCAGTCCCCACCTGCAGGTTGAGTGGTAAAGAAGCACTGCAGGTGTTTATTTCTCTCATCCTATCTCTACCTTCCCTCTTAATTTCTCTCTATCAAAAAGCAAGGAAGAAAGAAAAAGAAAGAAAGAAAGAAAGAAAGAAAGAAAGAAGAAAGGAAGAAGGAAGGAAGAAAGAAAGGAAGGAAGGGAGAAAGGAAGAAAAGAAAAGAAAAGAAAAGGAAAGAAAAGAAAAGAAAAGAAAAGAAAAGAAAAGAAAAGAAAAGAAAAAATATGACTTCTGGGGAGTCGGGCTGTAGCGCAGCAGGTTAAGCGCAGGTGGCGCAAAGCACAAGGACCAGCATAAGGATCTCGGTTCGAACCCCGGCTCCCCACGTGCAGGGGAGTCTCTTCACAGGCGGTGAAGCAGGTCTGCAGGTGTCTGTCTTTCTCTCCTCCTCTCTGTCTTCCCCTCCTCTCTCCATTTCTCTCTGTCCTATCCAACAACAACAACAATAACTACAAACAATAAAACAACAAGGGCAACAAAAGGGAATAAATAAATAAAATAAATATAAAAATAAATAAATAAATAAATAAATAAAAAAGAAAAAATATGACTTCTAGGAGTGGTAGATTTCTACCTAAGACCCCCCCAAGTCACAGCAATAACCCTGGTGAGAAAAGTTTTTTGTTTATTAAAATGGGATTTAAAATGGATTTTAGAAACAAAAAGACATACAAAGGCTGAGTGGTGGTTTACCTAGTAGAGTTAAGTGTTATATTTTTCATGGACCTGTGTTCAAGTGCCCACTTGCAGGGGGAAGCTTTACACATGATGAAGCAGTGCTACCTGTGTTCCTCTTTCTCCTTAACTCCCCCTTTTTCTTTGTTTCTCTTTGTCTCTATCAAATAAATAAATAAAGCATTTTTAAAAGAAAAAAGGCATATATTTATCCTACTGAAATACATCTTTAAGAATGGTCAACATTCAATTTAAGTTGTAAATGTTAACAGTGGAACCATATTATTGCAAATTACTTTGGACATTTAGTATTGAAAACATCATGGCATATTTGTAATGCAGTAAGTAAATTATATAGATGTGCTTTATTTTTAAAATGAGTGCTGTTATGTCGAGTAGAGAAGAATCACTAATGAAAACAATCTATTTTTGACTTGTAAGTAACAGACATTTTGGATTACAACTGAGAGAAATAAGAATAATTCTACAGCAAGGGCAACAAAAGGGAATAAATAAATAATAATAAAAATTTAAAAAAGGAATAATTCTAGTAATTTCTCTGCAGGTGACTGTCAGTGAAAATAGTTTGAGGGTTTGGGTGGTGGTGCAGTCAGTTGAGTGCACATGTTATAGTGTGCAAGGAAGGACCCTGGTTCAAGCCCCTAGTCTCCACTTGCAGAAGGGAAGCTTCACAAATAGTGAAGCACTGCTGCTCTAAAATAAATAAATACATTAAATTAAATAATGAAAGTGCAGTCTGTCATTTACTTACTATCAATTATACATTTTTCCATAAATTCTATTTGTTCTCTTCAAAGATTATCTTAGGGGATGGGGGAGATAGAGCAGTCCTATGTAGGACTTGTGTGTGAGAGGGCTGAGGTTTGATCTCGTGTCACTAATATACAGAGCTGTTCTAAAAAAAAAAAAAAAAAGTTTGTTATCATTTAAAAAATATTCTCCCCTAAGAAAAAAATAATAATCAAATAAAAGGCTTAATAACATTGAATTTTTTTATTCTTTTGCTTATAATATTATTTTCATTTAGATACCATGTCAAATTAATATGGGTAAAGTAAATCAAATAATGTTTTATATTTTCAAAAGTATTTTAAAACTTATTAGTGTATCAATAATTTCTAAAAGATCATTGCATAATAACACTATTACAGTTTTTGTATTGATTTTTCAGCTGTGTTTTAATAAAAGTTTCAAATGTATGCTTATTAAAAATACTTTCACATATACTCCAGTACTTAGTTTTAATTTAAAAAAACACCAAAATTTTTAAAGATTTCCTATTGAAATTATTCTTCCATGTAGACTACCAGCATTGTAAAGAGTTAACACAGATCTTGTTGCTTTTTTTTTAGTATGCCTTCAAGGAAACCAGGAGCCATGCTTGACCCCTGGTGAACCCTTGGGAATGTGGCCCCTGGAATGTTTTTTATGCTGGTGATTGATGATTTTGTTGTTTACATCTGGAGCAATGGATCATGTTGTACCCGCTTGTCAGATGGCTTTGTATAAACCTCACAATTGCTAAGGAACACCTATTTTTCCCCCACTGGGGTCCTGAATTTCAGTAACTATAGCTGATTGACTAGCAGGATATACATAATCAGCACCGCATCAGAGCCTCAAACTCTGAGCCTCAAACCACATTTCTTAGGCACAGACACTCCACTCATGTCATTGTTGTTCTCTTTTAGAGAAAAAGCTTATCCTATGTAATCTTAGGTGAGGAGAAACTGAAGTTCTTCCTGGTCAAACTGCACTACAGCAATGCACCCTTTTCTTGCTATTTTTGCTTTGACTGCATTACTGTAATGCATTTACATTGTTAAGTTTAACTGGCTGCTGAGACTTGTATTTCTAGTGAATCACTGAACTTGAAGCAACTATGAGTTTATCAAATATTACTGTTATCTACTGAACACAATTCCTCAGATGTTCAATTTTTGTACTTTGGGAATCCATAAACCCAAACATAATGATGTGGATTGTATCACTTATTTACATAGGTGATTCATCTAAAACAACTAATCAGCATTTATCCTTGATTACCTAATTCATCATCATGTTTACTGTAGTTTTTATCGCTTAGCTTTTTGTTTTATTTTTTATTAGTGATTTAATACTGATTTACAAAAGTATAAGATAACAGGGGTATAATGCCACATTTTTCCCACCACCAAAGTTCTGTGTCCACATTCCCTCCATTGGAAATTGCAGTAGTTCTCCCAAGGTCACAGATATGGGTTGACTGTTATTTCTATAAATTTATATATATATATTGTCCATGTTTTCTGTGGTCCTGCTTTTCTCTTCCTTTCTAAGTCACACCTACTACCTCTGAGTGTCTTTCTTTCTTTCTTTCTTTCTTTCTTTCTTTCTTTCTTTCTTTCTCTTTCTCTCTCTCTTTCTTTCTTTCTTTCTTTCTTTCTTTCTTTCTTTCTTTTCTTTCTTTCTCTTTCCCTCTTCTCTCTCTGGGTCCTGATGGAATTGGCATTCATCTTCCCCTAACATTTACCCCTCTGAGAGTATGGAACAAAATTCTTTATGGAATGCAGAAAGTGGGAGTTCTGTCTTCTATAATTGCTTCTCTGCTGGACATGGGCATTGTCAGGTCAATCTATACCTTCCAGCCTGTTTCTGTCTTTCCCTAGTTGAGTAGGGATCTGGAGAAGTGAAGTTCCAGGACACGTTGGTGATGTCATAAGCCCAGGTAGTTCAGGAAGGCATCAGAGTCTGCAACTTGGTGACTGAAATGTAGGGCAAAATGTTTAATGAGCAGGAGCCATAAAGTTGGAATAGAGCAGATGGGAAAGGATATTTTAGGGTGGATAGAAACTAGAAACTATATTTTAGTTATGTTCCTAGGAGCCCATGACTGTGGTAATTTTTTCTCGAGCTTGATAACCATCCTGTAGGAGGACTAAAAATAGTCTGAGATAGTAGTGTCACAGTTGAGAATAGGACTAGAAAACTAGATCAAGGCAGAGAGTAGCTCCCAAATTTGAAGAAAATATATAAATACAGTTAACTATTTACCACATGATCTGACCCGGGGCTCATATCTATTCATATTTAGAACAGGTGCCTGTATAACCTCTAGTCCCTGTCAGCCTTTGTTCATAGTCATAGCTGGGGATAATATAGGCTTCACTCATTTCAGGACCAGTTTTTTTCAAGTGGCAGGGTAGGATAACCCATCCTTCCTTCATAGTGGGGCAGTCCTTACCATTTGTAAGTCATAGTGAGGGTTTTGAAGAAGCCCACATGAGGAGTTAGAATGACATTCCTGATGGTGGAGAGAGGGATCTAGTAGAGGGCTAGGCCCACTGAATCTATGGGGAAATCAAGGATTTCCTGACTAGGGCCCCAGGTGATGGGTGGGCTGGCAGTGACCAAGAGGGCCATTATTAAGTGAGCCAGTCTCTTGCCCTTTTCCAGCTTTTGTAGTCCCTTCTTTACCCGACAAACTTAGGCTTTCTCCCAGATATTAAAGTGTATCATTTGTTGTATCCAAATTAGTATTAGATTTATAGGGTCTGGCTTCAAGTTAGAGAGGAAATAGTCCTAGAATTTTAGTAGGGTCTACTTCCCCCAGTCCAGGAACCCTTGGATAGGGCCCACTTTCCCGTATGCATCTCCCAATCCAAACCAAATAACATTGCATCTGCCGATCACAACCTTACCAAAGCAACGATTGCTACCTCAACATGCTTCACCTCAGAATGTATCCAGAGACTTCACGTGTGGAATGACAACCCTTCAGCTTCATTACTCGGGTTCCAGACGCCACCAGGATGCTGGCTAGGCTTCCCTGGATTGAAGACCCCACCAATGTGTCCTGGAACTCAGCTTCCCCAGAGTCACACCCTACTAGGGAAAGAGAGAGGCAGACTGGGGGCATGGACTGACCAGTCAACGCCCATGTTCAGCGGGGAAGCAATTACAGAAGCCAGACCTTCTACCTTCTGCAACCCTCAACGACCCTGGGTCCATGCTCCCAGAGGGATAGAAAATGGGAAAGCTACCATGGGAGGGGGTGGGTTATGGGGATTGGGTGGTGGGAATTGTGTGGAGTTGTACCCCTTCTACCTTATGCTTTTGTTCACTAATCCTTTCTTAAATAAAAAATTAAAAAAAAAAAAAAAAAAGAATTTTAGTAGGGTCTAAGCTAATGTTGAGCTTTACTACATTTAGTTGTTTGGTGACTCTAATAAAGGTTGTCATAAAAACAATAATTGTTCTTTAATTGATAATTTTCCAGTATATCTTTTGGTCAACTGTATAGTGTTTCTTCTAAAGATTATCAGAAGGTAATGCTGATGCTATCAAAAAGAGATTAGAGGGGGTCGGGTAGTAGCGCAGTGGGTTAAGTACAAGTGGCGCAAAGTGCGGGGATGGTGGAAGAATCCCGGTTCAAGCTCCCGGCCCCCCACCTGCAGGAGAGTTGCTTCACAGGCGGTGAAGCAACTCTCTCTGTCTTCCCCTCTTTTCTCCATTTCTCTCTGTCCTATCCAACAACACCGTCACCAATAACAACGATAATAATAACCATAACAATGGTAAAACAACCAGGGTAATAACCAGGGAAAAAATGGCCTCCAGGAGCAGTGGATTCATGGTGCAAGCACCTAGCCTTGACAATAACCCTGGAGGCAAAGAGAGAGAGAGATTAGAATATGTGTCTTATTTTCCTTTGTGTAATTAGTTGAGTAGATAAAGTGTTTAAAGGAAGCAAAATTTACCACTTAGTTTTATATTTCATCCTCAAACTATGTGTAGTGATATTCTATATTGTTTATTTTTTTATAAATGTTCTACTATAATGCTAAACTTTTTCTATGGTTTCTGCTAAAAGAAAAAACTAAATAATACATTTTATATGTATTTATTTACTAAGTATTTTATTTTTTTAATGAGAGAGTCAGAGAGAAAGAGAGTAAAACTGACTAGAGCAATACTTAGCTCTGGCTTATGGTGGTGCTGGGGATTGAATTTGGGTCCTCAGTTTTATTTTGTTTTATTGACTCCTGGGTTATGGCTGAGTCTCAGTGCCTGCACTAGGAATACACCACTCCTGGTGGTCATTTCTTCTCCATCATTATCATTATCGTCATCTTCTTCTTCTTTTCCCCCGTCTCCTCCTCCTTCTTCTTATTGTCCTTCTCCTCCTCCTCCTCCTCCTCCTCCTCCTTCTCCTTTTCCTTCTCCTTTTCCTCCTTCTATTTCTCCTCCTCCTCCTCCTCTTCCTCCTCCTCCTCCTTCTTCTTCTCCTTCTTCTTTCTATTTGTTGATAGAGACAGAGAAAAATTGAGAAGGAAGTAGGAGGTACAGAGAAAGAATGAGAAACACCTGAAACACCACTTCACTGGTCATAAAATTTCTCCCCTATGGGTGAGGACTGGGATCTGGAACACTAGTCTCACATATGGTAACAGGTGCACTCTACTGGATGCACCACCACCTAGTATCATGAATACGTTTGTTCACAACATCACATTCTTAAGCTTAGATTTTATTACATATTTTTAATATTTTATTACATTTTTAATGTTTGAATTTTAACTATATGGTTAAGAAAACCCTATAATTTATTATTAACCATTGTAAGTGTGCTGTTCCATAGTGTTAAGTATAGTCATATTATTATGCAAGAGATCTCCACAGCTTTTCAGTCTTGTTGAACTAAATCTTTTCCATGTTTAATTTCATATTTAGAATATTTTAAATCATAATTTTGGAAGTAGAACCTATTTCAAAGATATTATTAAAGTAGCATTGGCTCACAAGACTGTATAAGTACACATTGATGAGTGAATAAATAAGTAAATATACATACCTATATATAGTCTGTATGTAGTGTACATATACACAAAACTACTCAGGTATAAAAATAAAATAAAATTTTACCACTTATGATTTCATGGGTGGACCTTGAGGTTATTATGCATTGTGAAATAGGTCACATGAAAACTTTTATGTGAAATATAAGGTAAAACAAACAAAATAAAAACAGTTAACCTTTGTGATTAGGAAATTTCTATAGCACAAGAAAACCCCACAATGAAAATAAATTACAGTCTTTGATTATATTTAATTCTTTTTGTTGATTATTAGTATTACACCATAATTCATAATACAGTTGATATGCTTGTAGATTCAAACTGAGCACCTAATACAATTCTGATATGAATACCACACTCTGAACTGTATAGCGAACTGTTATATTCAGCTTGTTTATTAATCCTCATATGATATTATAAACTTATTTTATTAGTTGGAAAAGTGCCTACTTATTCAAAGGCAGAGATTGTCTTAATATTGTTTGACTGACAAAGTCTTTCAACAATAAAACCAGCTCCTCCTCTGTAACTGTCTCCAAAGTTATGTATATACCTACATTTTCATCTGCTCTGATCTCCTCTTTTGATGCTTATTTATAATTTTATTCTACTGCATTATTCTCTCTGGCTTCCTCTTCAAAATCCTCTGGGCTTAGATCCACCTTATCTATATTATTGCCAAAGTAATTTTCCTAAAGCTAAATTCTGATGTTGTCAGCCACAACTGAAAAGTACTTAATGAATTTCCTTGGCTCTGAAGAGCAGTTCTTAAGTGTTGCTGAATATTCTAATCAACTAGAGAGCTTTTAAATATTCTGATAGCCAAGTCATCCTCCAATCTAATGAAATCTGAATCTTGGCCAGTAGTGAAGCAAGGCAGGAATGAGACCCAGGCCTCAGAAGGTTTTTAATCCTCTCCAGGTGATTCCAATACAGTCAATGTAAGGATCTGAGGCTTAGAATAGTTAATTAGTTGTAAATTAGCCCCATCTGTGAAATTTTAAACAATTGCAGATGCTTGCTTTCTCTCTTTTTTTTCTTGTCCCAGCCAAGTCATGCTAAATCCTGGAATGAAACTAGATGTTTTATCTTTTTGTTTGTTTTGTGACATATGTGTTGCTTTTTATTGAAAACCACTAGTCCAGGGGCTGGCAATACAGCATAAAGTTTCTGCAAATGACTTTCATGCCTGAAGCCCTGAGATGTGACTTAGAAATGAGGAGAAGGCAAGGACCATAAGAAAAAAAAAAGAAAGAAAGAAAAGGAAAATAAAAAAAGGCATGTGTGTGTGTGTGTGTGTGTATTTTTTTTGTAGAAATACTAGTTAACCCGTATCTGCAACTTTGGGAGAACTACTGTAGCTTCCAACAGAGATAATGGGGATACAGAACTCTCATGATGAGAACAGTACAGAAATATATCCTTCCTATCTTATAATTTTGTAAATAAATATTAAGACACTAATAAAATTAAAAAATATATTTATGCTCTAGTAAAGCTTAAGAGATGGGATCCTGCTTCCCCAGTAAGTTGTAAAATAGTCATGTGCTATATAGGTTCCTCCACTCCATAAAAGTAATAGCCCAAGGGAATTACAGTAATCTAGAAGTCTAATTCTGGTGTGAATTTGCCTCTTGTTTTCTAAAAATTAAAGACATCTACAGTAATTGTAATGTTGATTGTTTCTCATTTATAGGACAGAGTTAGAAATTGTTTCATCCTAGGGGCCAGGTGGAGGTACACCTGCTTGAGTGTATATGTTGCAATGCACAGGGACCTGGATTTGAACCCTTAGGCCCCACCTACAGGGAGAATGCATTGCAAGTGGTGAAGCAGCACTGCAGGTGCCTCTGTCTCTCTCCTTCTCAATACCCCTACCCTCACGATTTCCGGCTTTCTCTATCTAGTAAGTAAAGATAATAAAAAAAGAAAGAAAGGATTAAAAAAAGAAAGAAATTTTTCATTTCCTGGTTCTCACATAGTTATATCACTGTAGTGATAAAATGTGAAGTAAAATTGTTATTTTAATAGATTATCTTACCTTTAATTAGTCTAGATATAAACTATTGGTTTTCTCTTCTCTCCACCATACCCACTCTTTTTGGGAGAAGTTATCTGGTTTAAAAAAAAGGGGGGGGGGAGAAGATAAATTTACCATTCTTTTTTTTTCAGAGTTATGATTTTATTATTTTTTAATGTTTTTTTATTTATAAAAAGGAAACACTGACAAATACCATAGGATAAGAGGAGTACAACTCCACACAATTCCCACCACCAGAACTCCGTATCCCGTCAAATTCTCTGATAGCTTTCCTATTTTTTAAAAAATTTCTTTATTGGGGGATTAATGTTTTACAGTCGACAGTAAATACAATAGTTTGTGTATGTATAACATTTCCCAGCTTTCCATATAACAATACAACCCCCACTAGGTCTTCTGTCATCCTTTTTGGACCTGTATTCTCCCCCCTTCCAACCACCCACCCCAGAGTTTTTTACTTTGGTGCAGTACACCAACTCCAGTCCAGGTTCTACTTGTGTTTACTGTTCTGATCTTGTTTTTTCAACTTCTGCCTGAGAGTGAGATCATCCCATATTCATCCTTCTGTTTCTGACTTATTTCACTTAACATGAATTTTTCAAGGTTCATCCAAGATCGGCTGAAAACAGTGAAGTTAACCATTTTTAATAACTGAGTAGTATTCCATTGTGTATATAGACCACAACTTGCTCAGCCACTCATCTGTTGTTGGACACCTGGGTTGCTTCCAGGTTTTGACTATTACAAATTGTGCTGCTAAGAACATATGTGTACACAGATCTTTTTGGATGGATGTGTTGGGTTCCTTAGGATATATCCCCAGGAGAGGAATTGCAGGATCATAGGGTAGGTCCATTTCTAGCCTTCTGAGAGTTCTCCAGACTGTTCTCCACAGAGGTTGGGCCAACTGCCATTCCCACCAGCAGTGCAGGAGGGTTCCTTTGACCCCACACCCTCTCCAGCATTTGCTGCTGTTACCTTTTCTGATGTATGATATTCTCACAGGAGTGTAGTGGTATCTCATTGTTGTCTTGGCAAACGCTAGAAGAAGAAGATTGTTGTCTTGATTTGCATTTCTCTGACAATCAGAGACTTGGAGCATTTTTTCATGTGTTTCTCAGTCTTTTGAATCTCTTCTGTGGTGAATATCCTGTCCAAGTCCTCCCCCCATTTTTGGATGGGGTTATTTGTTGTCTTGTTGTTGAGTTTGACAAGCTCTTTATATATTCTGGTTATTAGCCTTTTGTCTGATGTATGGCATGTAAAGATCTTCTCCTATTCTGTGAGGGGTCTCTTGGTTTGGGTAGTGGTTTCTTTTGCTGTGAAGAAGCTTTTGAATTTTATGTAGTCCCATAGGTTTATGATTGCCTCGGTCTTCTTTGTAATTGGATTTGTTTCATTGAAGATGTCTTTAAAATTTATGTGGAAAGGAGTTCTGTCAATATTTTCCTCTAAGTATCTGATAGTTTCTGGTCTAACATCCAAGTCCTTGATCCACTTCAAATTTACTTTTGTATTTGGTGAGATATAGTGGTTCAGTTTCACTTTTCTGCATATTTCAACCCATTTTTTCCAACACCATTTGTTGTCTGCTTTCCCCATTTAATAGTCTGGGCACCTGTGTCAAAGATTATATGTGAAATTATACATGTACAAGGCCCTGGCTTGTAAGGAAAAAAATAGATTTATTGTTAGAAGAACATGAAAACATGGAACCAAAGAAAACTAGAAAAGCTAACGAACAAAGGGAGGATGGGATGTGGGTGGGCATATAACACTTAATAGTGAGTATAATCAGAGAAAGTGCAGGGTGTTTCGCTTATGAACACTAGTAAGCACTTCAACTGTCCATAGGCCTGAAAACTGCTGATGTCCATCCAGTGTGTCATATTTCCCATCATCCTTCATATCAGAATTGTTCCAATTTGAACAACAGATTATATATTACTACTATTATGACTGATAGCTCTATTATTAATTTGAGGTATTGCTAATCAACCAACTGAGAAAAGATTAAAATGATCATCTCTATCAATAGGACCAAAAACATATTTAGGATACCCTTTGAAAAATGTTGGTAAGATGATTTTCTTTTTAAAATTATTTGTTTTTTGCAAGTGCACTGCTCAACTCTGATTTGTGATGGTGCAGGGGAATTAAATCATCAGCCTTGGAGCTTCAGGCATTCATATTTGCATAACCATTATGCTATCTTCCCTTCCCATGGCATAATCTTAAAAAAAAAAAAACTTAGACAATTTTTAATTAAAATTGGCTTTTGAGGGCCAGTGAAATAGCACATACAAATAATCAGCTCCTATTGGATTAAAGAAAAGCTTTGCTGCTATGGTCTCTTTCACTGTCTTTCTCTGCTTCTATCTTAAAATTAAAAAAAAAAAAAGTAGACAGCTGAATCAATCAGAACAACTTTGTTCCTTGAGTGTTTCAGCTCATGTTTTTTGCAGACTGAGTAAATGTGTTCATTACAATCTGCATTATGGAAGTCAATGTAATAATTAAGTTCTGTACTGACCAAGTTCTCATAAAAATTTGGAGCTAGGGAGTCAGTTGGTAGTGCAGCAAGTTAAGCAAGCACATGGCGCAAAGCACAAGGAAGGACCTGAGTAAGGATCCCAGTTCGAGACCCCGACTCTTCCCCCTGCAGGGGAATTAATTGCTTCACATGCGGTGAAGCAGGTCTGCAGGTGTCTATCTTTCTCTCCCTTTCTCTGTCTTCCTCTCCTCTCTCCATTTCTCTCTGTCCTATCCAACAACAAAGACAGACAACAATAATAACTACAATGATAAAACAAGGGCAACAAAAAGGGAATAAATAAATAAATTTTTAAAATTTGGAGCTATACATAGGTGTTTCTTGTTATTTATAAAATACTTAACTTTAATACCTGAACTCCTTCTGTATTCAGAAACATAGATTTTAAATATTGAATAGATTTAGGCAAAAGTACTTAAAAGCATGATTTTATAGTAGCTAAGTTTTACATAAAGGAGTGACTGAAATTGCCTAAATGTAGGAATAGAAGTTAGTTATGGGTATATAAACTTGACCCAATGATGTCTATTTTTTTTCTTTTCTTTTTTTTTAATAAAGGATTAATTAACAAAACCATAGGGTAGGAGGGGTACAACTCCACACAATTCCCACCACCCAATCTCCATATCCCACCCCCTCCCCTGATAGCTTTCCCATTCTCCATCCCTCTGGGAACATGGACCCAGGGTCATTGTGGGTTGCAGAAGGCAGAAGGTCTGGCTTCTGTAATTGCTTCCCCGCTGAACAGGGGCGTTGACTGGTCAGTCCATACTCCCAGTCTGCTTCTCTCTTTCCCTAGTAGGGTATGTCTCTGGGGAAGCGGAGCTCCAGGACACATTGGTGGGGTCTTCAGTCCAGGGAAGCCTGGCCGGCATCCTGATGGCATCTGGAACCTGGTGACCGAGTAATGAAGCTGAAGGGTTGTCATTCCACATGTGAAGTCTCTGGACAAAGTCTGAAGTGAAGCATGTTGAGGTGGCAATCGTTGCGTTGGTTAGGTTGTGGTCGGTGGATGCAATATTACTTGATATGGATTGGGAGAGGCATACGGGAAAGTGGGCCCTATCCAAGTGGGCCCCAAGAAGTCCATAACACCCAACCAAAAAGAGGTGTGTACTCCTATGTTCATAGCAGCACAATTCATAATAGCTAAAACCTGGAAGCAACCCAGGTGCCCAACAACAGATGAGTGGCTGAGAAAGCTGTGGTATATATATACAATGGAATACTATGCAGCTATCAAGAACAATGAACCCACCTTCTCTGACCCATCTTGGACAGAGCTAGAAAGAATTATGTTAAGTGAGCTAAGTCAGAAAGATAAAGATGAGTATGGGATGATCCCACTCATCAACAGAAGTTGAGTAAGATGATCTGAAAGGGAAACTAAAAGCAGGACCTGACCAAATTGTAAGTAGGGCACCAAAGTGAAAACCCTGTGGTGAGGGGTAGACATGCAGCTTCCTGGGCCAGTGGGGGGTGGGAGTGGGTAGGAGGGATGGGTCACAGTCTTTTGGTGGTGGGAATGGTGTTTATGTACACTCCTAGTAAAATGTAGACATATAAATCATTAGTTAATTAATTTGAGAGGGGGAAAATCAATTGTATGTCTCAAATTTTTTCAAAACACAAACTGAATCTTTTTAATATATAGGCTGTGTATTTTATATGTGGACTCTCTCAAAAGCCTAGACCAAGTAGATCAGAAGCATCCAATAGCACAGCTATATACGAGATACTAGGTACTGTACAGCAAACCCTAACCAAAGGACTTTTCAAAGTTAACCCAATTACCAAATAATATGATGATAACATTAAGTATCGATTGTCTTTTTGAACTCTAAGACAGCAGGAACCTCACATCTCCACTATAGAGCCCCTACTTCCCCCAGTCCTGGAACCCTTGGATGATGTCTATTTTTTACAGAAACATATTTTCTTCACATGTGTGCCATGAAATAGGAGTCTGATATAATCCCTTAGCCATGTTAACTGTTAATCCTGTCAACTTTGAAATGAAGTCCATTCATGTCTTTAAGTCCCAGTCCTTAATAATCACAGTGTTCCAATCTTTCTTCTTCAGCTCCCTCTTAAGCCTTTCCATCTTGTACATCGATCGTTAGGTTGGTTTTCATCATCACTCTCAGCTCAAAAATACTCAGAGTTCCTTCTGCCCAGTATCATGAGAAGAAATGCTAAGCTCATCCAAGTATTCTATTAGTTGACATCATCCTATTTCTCCCTACACTCATGTGACTACAGTTTTGATAGCTTTCAGTTTTTTTTAAATTTTTTTTATATTTACTTATTCCCTTTTGTTGCCCTTGCTGTTTTATTGTTGTAGTTATTGTTGTTGTTGTTATTGATGTCATTGTTGTTGGATAGGACAGAGAGAAATGGAGAGAGGAGGGGAAGACAGAGAGGGTGAGAAAGATAGATACCTGCAGACCTGCTTCACTGCTTGTAAAGCGACTCCCCTGCAGGTGGGGAGCCGGGGGCTCCAACTCAGATCCTTCCACTGGTACGTGCGCTTGGCGCCACGTGCGCTTGGCGCGCTTGGCGCCACGTGCGCTTGGCGCCACGTGCGCTTAACCCACTGTGCTACCGCCCAACTCCCCAGCTTTCAGTTTTTTATTTGATCATATACCAGCCTTGTGCTGCCACTGTCTTTCTTCCTCAGTTGTAGATTTCATATTCTGAATAGAACTGAAACATTTGTGAGGATATATTTCCAGCTGCTATTTCTTTCTCAAGCACAGAAACACCAAGTTTCTTAAGCACAGGAATCAATCAAGATCCTTGTCCACAGAATCACAGAATTTAGCAAAATAGTTGATACCAAACTCATGCTCAAAAAAAAAAAAAAAAAAAATCATTGAATTGGATATATTAGGATAGGTGCCCACTGGAAGAGCTGAAAATTCACCTTTCTCCCAGTAGATGTCGCTAAATGTAAAGTGTTTAAATATTAGCTGATTAAACTGACATGTTTTTGTTATGCCCAGAAGTTCCAGTCCGGATCTCACACAAAGAAGACCAGAATCACATGCAATAGCAAGAGCCTTTATTAGGAAGCTTAAGCTTAGGGCACTGACACCCTTCCAAACAAAGGGAGAGTCTGCGATTCCAATCACTTCTTGTCCCACCTTTTTATACTTATCACAGGGTGGGCACAGGTGGAAATATCCACAGGAAACAAGGAGCAGTTGGCTTTGGGTCAACAGCTGCTCTCAATATTCGGGGCCCCTCTCCAACCCCACGGTTTCCCAATAGTAAAGACTTGCTTCATTTATTGTAAACTTTTGAATTTTCTTCTCATAGTTCATCTCATAATTCATATTTTGCCCCCAAATGGTACATTTTCTTTTGACTTTTTAATGTACTTTTGTACACTGAATTATATGGGTAATAACAGAGACTGATTTTCATAGAACACTTAACGTGTCAGCTACAATGCTAAGAACTTACTTGCACCACATGAGGCAGGAAGTGTCACTATTCTCATTTTCCAAATGAGGAAGCTGAGGTAGACTTTAAAAATACATCAAGTAATGGAATACTACTCAGCTATTAAAAATGGTGATTTCGGGGAGCTGGGCTATATAGCAGCGGGTTAAGCCCAGGTGGTGCAAAGCCCCGGTTCGAGACCCTGGCTCCCCACCTGCAGGGGAGTCACTTCACAGGAAGTGAAGCAGGTCTGCAGGTGTCTATCTTTCTCTCCCCCTCTATGCCTTCCCCTCCTCTCTCCATTTCTCTCTGCCATATCCAACAACAACAATAATAACTACAACAATAAAAACAAGGGCAACAAAAGGGAATAAATAAATTAATAAATATTAAAAAAAATTTAATGGTGATTTCACTTTCTTCACCCCATCTTGGAGGGAGCTTGAAGGAATCATGCTAACCGAGATAAGTCAGAAACAAAAGGATGAATATGGGATGATCTCACTCATAAACAGAAGTTGAGAAATAAGTGCAGAAGGGAAAACACTAAGCAGAACTTGGACTGGAGTTGGTGTATTGCACCAAAGTAAAAAACTCTGGGGGTTGGGGGGAGGGAGGGTTCAGGTCCTGGAACATGATGGCAGAGGAGGACCTAGTGGGGAAAACTGGGAAATGTTACGTCTGTACAGACTATTGTATTTAATTTTACTGTCCACTGTAAACCATTAATCCCCCAATAAAGAAAAAATTTTAAAAAATCATCAGAAATCTCATAACTTCAAAATGGACAAACTAGAATTCAAACCCAAGTATTCTCACAACTTTAGAGTGATGCCATTAAATCTTTTCTCTTGGACCGACCAGTCAACGCCCATGTTCAGCGGGGAAGCAATTACAGAAGCCAGACCATCTACCTTCTGCAACCCACAAGGACCCTGGGTCCATGCTCCCAGAGGAATAGAGAATGGGAAAGCTATCAGGGGAGGGGGTGGGATATGGAGATTGGGTGGTGGGAATTGGGTGGAATTGTACCCCTCCTACTCTATGGTTTTGTTAATTAATCCTTTCTTAAATAAAATAAATAAATAAAATAAAATATTCATCTTGCTGTGAAAAAAAAAACTTTTTTCATTATACAGTAGTTGTAGGGTTAACTTTTCTTAGTCTGGGTGCCAGTATATTTGTTTACCACATATACTTTGTTTTGAACAGAATGTGCTGATGCTCTTCAAGTTTTCTGATAAGCATCTCCTGTACTAAGCAAATTGGTGCTTCTTTTTAGAAAGAAGCACCAATTTAGAAAAAAAGGATTGAACTTCAAAGCTTTAAAGCCTAGGCTTCTCTCAGCTTCAGACTATTCAAAAATCTATTCTTCAAGGAATTATCTTTTTAAAAGGAACTCTTGTGAAGTACTTAGTGTAGCTCTGCACAGAGAAATACTTTGTCAGTATTTGCTATTCTATGATTATTATCATCATCTTTGATACAGAAGCAAACCAAAAGGCCATAAATAAATGCTTCAATAGGAGAGAAGGGTTGCTTCGAGCTATGGTGCTCAAATAGTATTGTCCATTCTTCTGAGAATTTCTCCCACTTACTTGTTCCAGGTTATGATGGCTGCTATCAGTCATATCACTTTGCTCTACTGGTTATCTAGATTCTGTACTGTCCTGCTATTGCAATTAAAAAAAAATAAAAAGATGAGGGAGTTGGGCGGTAGCGCAGGGGTTAAGCGCACACATGGCATGGCGCGAAGCGCAAAGACCAGCTTAAGGAGCCCCCAGCTCCCCACCTGCAGGGAGTCACTTCACAGGTGGTGAAGCAGGTCTGCAGATGTCTATCTTTCTCTCCCCTTTCTGTCTTCCCCTCCTCTCTCCATTTCTCTCTGTCCTATCTAACAACAACAACAACAATAACTGCAACAATAATAAAAACAAGGGCAACAAAAGGAAAATAAATAAATAAAATTTTAAAAATAATAATAATAGAAGACTTCATGGGGTCAGTTTAAAAATAAATAATAAATAAACCATCAAGGTTTATTACATGGTGGTTATTTAGCTAAGGCAGAGGCAAAAATTGCCTACTCCTTATAGGCAGGGAGGCATGAGTTCTCTAAGCTAGTTTTAACGGAGCTGAGCTACACATATACAGGTGCCAGGAGAAGCGGCCATGGCACGTCCTGGGAAGCCAAGCTGACAAGCTGGTACCAAGTGGGCAGGGAGAGAAGGAGCCCCAGAATAAGGTGCTGCAGCAGAATTCGGCTACACTTGTTCAGTCTCCCAGGAGAGACAGTATAGCAGAGGCCCAAGGGGAAGGAAACCGGCAGGAAAAAGAGAAAAAGAAACTGACCTCTGCCCTGTGTGCTCTTAAATAAGTTAGGACCCACCCATAATCCTTTGCGGATTTGCATAAGTTTGTACTATGCTTGTGATATTAGCCGTATGCTAATCATGTCCCTAAGTCCTATTCATGTGCTATGCCACAACACCTGGAATCAATCCATTGATTCCATAGTAAAAAAACAAACAAACAAATAAATAAACAAGACTTCTTTCTCTTCTTTAAGGGAGATGAAAGAAAATGAGATGTGCTGAACTTCCAGAATGGGTTTCACCCTGGGATGTGACAATTTCATCAAGGGTAAGAAATAAATGGTGGGTCAAAAACTCCACCTCCAGAGAGCTACTACTCCCCATTTTGTTTGCTTGCTTTTTTTTTTTTTTTTTTTTTTTGGTCTCCAGGGTTATTGCTGGGGCTCAGTCCCTGCACTATGAATCCACTGCTTCTGGAGGCCATTTTTCCCATTTTGTTGCCCTTGTTGTTACCCTTGTTGTTGTTGTTATTATTGTTGTTGTCATTGCTATTGTTATTTCTATTGTTGTCATTGCTATTGTTATTGTTGTTGGATAGGACAGAGAGAAATCAAGAGAGGAGGGGAGACAGAAAGGAAGAGAGAAAGACAGACATCTGCAGATCTGCTTTACTAGCTGTGAAGCGACCCGCCTGGAGGTTGAACTGGGACCCTTAGGCAGGTCCTTGTGCTTTGAGTGCCTTGTGCGTTTAACCCCTTGTGCTACCGCCCAATCCTGGTTTGTTTGCTTTTTGAAGAGTCAGCATGGGGTCCAGCATGGGTCCATTCCACTCTAGAATCAAGTGGACATCTCCCCTATACCTGTCCTCCCACCTTTAAATAAATGAAGACTGATCTATTTTGAGGAAAACGACTTTCCTCTTCTTTATGTTAATAAGAGCTATTGGAACAGTGGGTGATTTTGCAGTAATTTTCTACAATGTTTCTGCCTCAAGGTTGGGAGGCCATAACCACTATCCCAGGAATTCTCAATACATTTTATTACTTGAAAAAGGAATTAATGATTTTTACTCAGAGGAGCATCAAGGTACATACTTTCCTTGAGTATCAAGTTAAACTATATTACATAACTTGAAGATATACTGCAAAGATTATTGAAAACCACTCATGCTATATAGTTATACATGACAGAAAATCCATGGATTATCCATGTTTTATTGATGATAGTGGCAGCTGCTCAGCCCAGCCATGTGTCCCCGAGTCTCTGTCTCTGTCTACCGCCGTGACACTAGCCCGGCCTGCTAGAGCCTCTGAACTTTAACAACATTCCCTGATCCAGCTTTCTGGTCCTTTTTCCAATCATGACATCATCTCCCCAGACAATAAGTTGGATCTACTTGCATATCAGATTTCAGGCTCAAGGAAAACAAACAAACAAATGAACAACAACAACAAAAAACTAGTATAGCCACAGGCCCTTTGGAACATAACTAAAATATGCC
Organism: Erinaceus europaeus; assembly: GCF_950295315.1. Classification (NCBI taxonomy): domain Eukaryota; kingdom Metazoa; phylum Chordata; class Mammalia; order Eulipotyphla; family Erinaceidae; genus Erinaceus; species Erinaceus europaeus. The sequence continues at coordinate 117,067,820 of NC_080165.1, read as the reverse complement.
TACTAGCTATCTACAAAATGGAGACACCCCCCCCCCCCAACTCTTCAGTTGCACTATTCCAGCCTTTAAGTTCATGATTGGTCAACAATTTGTTTGGCGTTGTATGTTAACTCTCTTTTCAGCCACCAGGTTCCAGATGCTAGCATGATGCCAACCAGACTTCCCTGGACAGACAACCCCACCAATATGTCCTGGAGCTCCGATTCCCCAGAACCCCGCCCCACTAGGCAAAGAGAGAGCCAGACTGGGAGTATGGATTGACCAGTCAATGCCCATGTTCAGCGAGGAAGCAATTACTGAAGCCAGACCTTCCACCTTCTGCATCCCACAATGACCTTGGGTCTATACTCCTAGAGGGTTAAAGAATAGGAAAGCTATCAAGGGAGGGGATGGGATACGGAATTCTGGTGGTGGGAATTGTGTGGAATTGTAACCCTCTTATCCTATGTTTTTTTCAATGTTTCCTTTTTATAAATACATAAATAAATAAATAAATAAATAAGGAGGCACACACAAAAAAAGAGATCTACTTTAACCCAAAATAAATGTGAATGTAAAAATGTATCAATAAACTGGTATCAAATGCCTAGAGGAAAATGATAAACCTAATTGTAATTAAAATGATGAATGAATAAAAGAAAAACAATGAAAAAAAGAAAGAAAAAATTATGTTATACACAGTAGCATTGATGAATTTCATTAATAATAATAATAATATTGAGAGAAAAAAATGAGACAGAAAACAGGGCCAACTTTCTGATTTCAGTTTTATAAAGACTAATTGTAGGGAAAACAAAAAACACATTTCTAGTGATAGATATAATTGTGGTGATTATTTTTGTTGAATTAAAGATGCCCAGTGAGGTTTCAGAGTACACTGAAAATACTGTATATCTTGATAGATCTGTGTTTGTGTTTGTGTGTGCACATATATTTGTACACTTGTAATTTACATAACTTATTACATGTAAATTGAAACAAACTCAGTTCAAAGGTAAGTTAGACACACACACACACACACACACACACACAAACCATCAAAAACCTTTACTGATGACTTACTATGTATAAGTTACCCAGCAGTATTTTACAAGACAAGGCAAACACTATTTAAAATCATCTTGGAAGCAGAATGCTTTATTTCAGTCTCTTACTGTCTCTCTTAGGCAAATAATGCATCCTTTTCTGGTAGAACAAGAGTCACTGTCTAAAAGGGAAATTTAAGAGACTTTACATAAACTACATGGTCTCCTCAAAACATAGCCTAAAACATAAACTTAGTTTATCGACAAGTGGGAAAATATATTACTTACTTTGTTACTCTAGTAATATCAACAACTTTTCAAAGAGAAAGAAGAAAAGCTTTTAGAAGTTATAAGGAGACTGAAGACCACACACACACACACACACACACACACACACACACACACACACACGCCTAGTATAGAAAGAAGTTCTGAGGGAGTTGGGCAGTAGTGCAGAGGGTTAAGCTCAGGTGGTGCAAAGTGCAAGGACCAGAGCAAGGACCGGCTTAAGGATCCCAGTTCGAGCCCCACCCCCAACCCCCTCCCCACCTGCAGGGGGTCGCTTCACAAAATCAAGAAATGCTGATTTGTGGTAGAAATGTCCTTAACACGGTTCGAGCCCCCGGCTCCCCACCTTGCAGGGGAGTTGCTTCACAGGAGGTGAAGCAGGTCTGCAGGTGTCTGTCTTTCTCTCCCCTCCTCCGTCTTCCCCTCCCCTCTCTTTTCTCTCCTATCCAACAACAATGACATCAATAGTAACGACAATAATAAAACAATAAGGGCAACAAAAGGAAATAAATAAATATAAAAAAAGAAAAGAAAAAAGAAAGAAAGAAACTCTGGGAGCAAACACTAAGTGTTCTCTTACTGAATCCCCTGGGGTACAGGTACTCAAGAAGCACCAGAAGAATTGGATTTAACTGAACTCTCTTTGAGATGAGGCGCTCAGTTGAAGCAAGTGTAATAATTTTAGCACACAGGCCCTATGACTGCCCTCATAGGGTGGCACACATGATCCTCAGCACTCCCAGAATGAATGGCACTTGTCCCTGAGGAACTATTTCCTTTATCCTGCTCTTGACTTGATTAGGTCTCTCTTCAGTCTTCCTTCCTTACCCTGTTAAACACAGAAATAGACATCCCTCCCCACTCCCTTATGGAGAAAATGGTGGCTGGTCTAAATTAATGCTTTCAAAGTATGCTCTATATACGTCTTCTCCCCTCCGGTGCTTTTCTTCTCCTGAGCAATCCAGCACAAGCAGAGCCTTTCTCGGGCTTCTCTCCCAGCCTCCCAGAGCAGTAATCACAGTATAGCACACCTTTCTCTTGTTCAGATGCAAAGTGTTCATGCTTTTGTGTGTTCCAGTTATTTTCATCCGAATTGATCTTCCTCCAAGTACTGTGCCTTTAAAAAGAATTAATCAGCAAGCTATTTCAAAATATTTCTGATTCTGTGCCATTTTGTGTTCCCTTGCAGAGAAAAAAGATCTTCATTATGGAAGAAGAAAGAAAGAAAGAAAGAAAGAAAGAAAGAAAGAAAGAAAGAAAGAAAGAAAAGAAAAGAAAGAGACATTAATTCTACTTTTTTTGCTTCAGAAACTGGCCACTAATGCTATTAACCTGAGAGTTCACAAGTGATCATTTGTATAAGTTAATGCCAAATCTTTCCAAGCAGAAGATTCAGTTACCAAAGATTGTTAACAGCAACAGTTCAATTTTCTTTTAATAGTTGTAGCACAGCCTGAAATAATTTAATATTATTTATTGGAATTTCTTTTTCTTTTCTTCTTTCCTTCCTTCCTTCCTTCTTTCTTCCTTCCTTCTTTCTTTCTTTCCTTTTTTCTTTTTCTTCCTTTCTTTCTTTCTTTCCTTCCTTCCTTCTTTCTTTCCTTTTTTCCTTCTTTCTTTCTTTTTTTCTCTTCCCCTCGTTTTCCTTCTCCCCCTTATCTTTCTTTCTTTCTTTCTTTCTTTCTTTCTTTCTTTCTTTCTTTCTCTTTTCCATTAGAAGGCACTGTGTGGGGAATGGAAGTTGCCAGCCTCAACTATTCTCTGTGACACACACTGTAGAATGTGCTATCTGGGGGGGGGGGGGTGGGGGTGCCAAGGGAACACAGACATGAGATTGCTTGAGTTAATAATATGGCCTCACTATGAAGAGCAAAAGGGCAGCCAATGTGTAATAGACTTTCTCTCTCTCTCTCTCTAGCTTATAAACAGTGAATTGCTGACCTTCTCCAGTGAAACATGGAGCAAAGTGACCTACATTACTCTGACACTCTATAAACCATTGTAATTGTACTTTCTGAAATACATGTCTTTACAAGAACATTTGTCTGGTGGGACCCGAAAGCAAGCTGACATTGCTTCTCAGAAATATTTGGACAGAAATGTAGCCTGGGAAGTGCTGGAAGCAGAGCAGTGTTAGATGAGATAAAGTTACTTCCATGGGAAAGTTAAAATGTTTAGAATAAAGACATCAGGGAGTGAGATCTTGAAAAATCCACAGTAATATAAATAGACCAAATAGTCTGAACTGCTATGGTTGCTGTTTTAGAAGGGCTGGGATTTCCAAAATGTTATACGAGTTAATTAATATAAGTAAAAAAAAATTCAAGATGTCAGAGATCATTTAGAGTTGCTGCTAGTTAAAGTGTAGTTATTTTCCCACACAACAGCAAAGATTAACCAAAATTTAAACAGGAAAATCAAAATGCTCTAAAACAACACATCATTTTCCCTCTTCTCTATATATCCAAACATTCTGAACTAAAACTATTGAGTGGCATAGATTGGAGGAAGGACCACAGTGTAGAGTCAGAGGCTGGTGGTGTGTGGTTATTGCTGGTTCCAGAGTGTCACTGTGGTGTGAATGTTGGAGTCATTGTGACTTAGAACAGGATTTCTGTAGGAAGGAGATCTAATTCAGGTTGCGGAGGTACAGTAAGATGAGGAGATACCCAGTCAAGATGAATATATCAGGCATGTGTGGACATAGATTGTGAACAGGGAATTGTCCAAGTGAATAAATAAAGGTTGTTTTTTTTTCCTTTTTTTTTTTTTTTTTGCGTTCAGGGCTATTGCTGGGGCTCAGTGCCTGCACCACGGAAACACTGCTGCTGGAGGCTATTTTTCCCCCCTTTGTTGCCCCTATTGTTTTTTTATCCTTGTTGTGGTTACTATTATTGTTGTCGCTGTTGGATAGGACATAGAGAAATAGAGAGAAGAGGAGAAGAGAAACAGTCACTGGCAGACCTGCTTCACCTCTCCTGCAGTGAACCCCCTGCAGGTGGGAAGCCAAGGGCTTGAACCTGGATCCTTACGCTGGTCTTTGAGCTTTGCTCCATGTGCGCTTAACCCGCTCTGCTTCCACAAGACCCCCGAGCAAGCTTCTTACAGTGAGAGCTTCTGACAGTCTGTCGTGATGAGGAGAAGACAAGAAGGAACTGGATTGGAGTTAGCCATGTCTATGTAAATTTGTGTCTTAATCTAGAAAGGTGAGAGAGACAGAATGAGATAAAAATAAGGAGAGGTAAAGAAGGGTGAGGAAAAAAAGAGAGGGGGGATAGTCCCTGACTCTATCCACTGAGAAGCCATGAACCAGTAACACCGCAGGACTCAACAGAGCAATGAATATACCTGCTCCCAATATTAGTCTCTAAATGCCTTTTTTTTTTTTCTTGAAAAGGAACCAGGGCTTTGTAGATAAATGATTGATCCAGGAGATGGCACAGTGGATAACGCATTGGACTCTCTAGCTGGAGGTCCCAAATTCAATTGGTAGCAGCACATGTACCAGAGTGATGTCTGGTTCTTTCTCTCTCTCTTCCTATTTTTCTCATTAATAAATAAATAAAATTTAAAAACAAAGGTAAATGATTGATTCCAGGGCTAGGTCAAGTAATTATTATTATTCCAGAAGGAAATGCTCAGAGGTTTAAGGACATGTCAATAGTATATAGAAGTCAGAACAAAATGGTTCCCACAGACCAAATTCAGACAATTTGAAGACCAGAGTAAATAATGATATCAACATAATCTATTGAAAAGAAAAACCAAATGAATAAATGTATAATTTGAGTTTTTTTTTTCCAGAGTACTTCTCAGCCCTGGTTTATGGTGGTGAAAGGGACTGGACCTTAGAGCTTCAGGCATGAGAATCTTTTTGCATAACCCTGCCCATAATTGAAGTCTTTATGAAGAATAATATTGTATGCAGTCTCTAACTATAATACACATACCAAATCAATTATCAAGGAAAACAGTAAGTTTATAGTGAAGATGTTTGGACAATTCACCTTAGCAAGTGATCCATATTTAACATTATTAATGATGATAATTTTTAAATATATGTCATTTAATAGAGTGTAACCACAGCATATATTTTCTGTGATATTCCTGTCAAATGTATGTGATTCAACTGTAATAACGAGGAATCACCAGACAAACTGACACTGAGGGAGGGATGTTCTACAAAACCCAAAGGGGGTTGGGTGGTAACACTGCAGGTTAAGAGCACATGGCGCAAAGCACAAGGACCCGCCTAAGGATACCGGTTTGAGCCCCTGGCTACCCACCTGCAGGAGGGTCGCTTCACAGGCCCGTGAAGCAGGTCTGTAGGTATCTTTCTCTCCCTTTCTGTCCTCCCCCCCTCCATTTCTGTCTGTCCTATCCAACAACAACATCAATAACATCAATAACAACAATAATAATAACCACAACAATGATAAAACAAGGGTGACAAAATGGAAAAAAAAAAAAAAAGCCTCTGGGATCATTGGATTCCTGCTGCAGGCACCTAGCCCTAGCAATAACTCTGGAGGAAAAAAAAAAAAAAGCAAGGAAATTAGGACTTTTTTCAGATTGAATGTCATTAGGGATATGTAATGGAGCCAGGTAGTGGCTTAACAGGTAGAGCACAAAAGTTACTATGCATGGAAACCCAGTTCAAGGCTCTGGTCCCTACCAGCAGGGGGAAGCTTCATGAACAGTGTTACAGTGTTACAGGTGTCTCTCTCTCTCTATCTTTTTCTCCCTCTCTCACTGTCACTTGCCTTCTATGAAAAGAAGTAAAGACAGAAAGACAGGCAGATACACACGCACACGCACACATGTGCACACACGCACACACGCACACACACACAGAGAGGGGGCCAGGCGGTGGAACACCTAGTTAAGTCCACACATTGCAGTGTGCAAGGTTGCAAGCTCAAGCCCCTGGTCCCCACCTGCAGGGTGGGGGGAAGGTTCACGAGTAGTGGAGCAGGTGTCTCTCTGTCTCTCTCCCTCTCTGTCTCCCCCTCCCTTCTCAATTCCTTCTGTCTCTATCCAAAAATCAATAAATAAAAACATTAAAAAAATAAAATAAAATAAAAAGAGAGAGCAAACAATAATCACTAGGAATAGTGGAGTTGTATAGGCTCTGAGCCCCGGCATAACCCTGATGGCAAGATAAAAAATAAAACAGTAAGATACTGGGCAGATGAAAAAACTTGACTGATGTCAAAGGATTTGAGTATTGTTTCATAGTAATGTATCGATGTTAATTTCCTGATTTGGTTGTTGATTGTGATTATGTAGAAAAATAGCTTTGCTTGAAAGAATATCTATCAGGTATACCACTGCTCTTATGTTACTTTACAGCACAAACATGGCAATGGAACAATTCCTCTTTGCTTGATTTTGCCAAGTTATGACACATTCTTTGCTAAAGTCTAATCTGCTAATCTTTTTAAAATTGTGATCTAGGCCAGGGGGAGGCTTACCTGGTTGAGTGCACATGTTAAAATGTGCAAGGATGCAGGTTTAAGCCCCTGGCCCCCACCTGCAGGAGGGAAGCTTCACAAGTGGTGAAACAGGGCTGCAGTCGTCCTTCTGTCTCTCCATCTCCCCATTCCCGCTCAATTTCTGTCTGTCTCTACTATCTAAGAAGCAAATAAAGATAATAATTTTTTTTAAATAAATAAAATAAAAATTGTGTTCTGTCAATCTTATGAAGATAAAGTCACAGTCTAGGGAGGAAAATCTTCTCTACACTTTAATAAAACTGACAAAGTCAAAGTAAGTAGATTTTCACTGTTTAAGTAGAAAACATAAATTAAATGGTTTGGGGGAAAAAAAAGTGTGTGTTGTAAGGAATGGAATAAAGTGTATTAGATTCTAGCCACCCCCACCCCCCAAATATTCCAGTATGTAGGATACTCCTTGGAACTGAATCTTGACTTTGTATTTGGTTATTATTATTATTTTTTTAAATATGTATTTACTTATTTCCTTTTGTTGCCCTTGTTTTATTGTTGTATTTATTGTTGTTGTTGTTATTGATCTCATTGTTGTTGGATAGGACAAGAGAGGAGGGGAAGACAGAGAGGGGTAGAGAAAGTTAGACACATGCAGTCCTGCTTCATCGCCTGTGAAGTGACTCCCCTACAGGTGGGGAGCCAAAGGCTCGAACTGGGATCCCCATGTCAGTCCCTGCGCTTTGCACCACCTGCACTTAACCCGCTGTGCTACCACCCGACTCCCTGTACTTGGTTATTATATCACTTAGGGTCATTTATTCACTCTGGCTACACTTCAGCATTCTCAACTGTTGAAATAACTAAAATGAATATTTTCCCAATAGTGCTCATAAATGTAGAACTCCTAGGATTATAACTGACAGGGTAAATCCTCAATATCAACTGTTATTAGTGTTGTCTATTAAAATTGTAGGTATTTATTTATACATTAAGGTTTAGAAACTTCCCTTCTAAATTCCATTTCAGATAAACTGAGTATGAGCCATATATAAGAACATCCATCATAACAGTGTTTGAAGTGGAGAGAAATGTACCAACTTAAATATCCATAAAGCAAGGTTTAGCTAAAACTTTGTGACATATCCCTACCATAATTTGTTATATTGCAATTACAAAGAATGATCTCCATGTCATATTTTGAAATGAAAAATCAAGTTGCTACAATACGTTATTTATGTGGAAAATACACTAAATAATAATATGTAATTTGTGGGCCTATGAAAATGAATTTAATGCTTAGGAGACTGGAGCAGCCAAGGAAGTGGCAAGCAAGCATCAAGTACTAAGTTTAACCACCAGCACTATATGTGCTATAGTCGTAGATACCATGGTTCCTTCCTTTTCACTTCCATAACATTTTTTAATTTACTAATTATTTTTATTTATTTATTTATTTATTAGATAGAGACAGAGAGAAATTGAGAGGGGAGGGGGGGATAAAGAGGAGAAGAGACAGCGTGACACCCTCAGCCCTGCTTCACCACTCCTGTAGGTCTGAGCTCCATGAGTAAACTGATTTTTATTGCTTGTCTTTATTTATACAGTGAGTTCACAAACACATTCTTTTTTTTAAAAAAAAAAAATTTAATTTATTTTATTTTTGAGAGAGATGCAGAAAGGGAAAGAGAGAGAGAGAAACACCAGAGCACTGCTCAGCTCTGGCTTATGGTGGTATGGGGGACTGAACCTGGGACTTTGGAGCCTCAGGTATGAGAGTCTTTTTGCATAACCATTATGCTGTTTCCCACACCCCAAACATGTTCTTTTTTTTTTTTTTTAAATTATTCAAGCCACTATTTTCTAAAATTCTTTATTTATTTGATAGAGACAGCCAGAAATTGAGAGGAAGGGGGAGACAGAGAGAGGAGACTGAAAGACATCTGCAGCACTGCTTCACCACTTGTGAAGCTTTCCCCTTGCAGGTGGAGACTGGGGGCTCGAACCCAGCTCCTTTAGCACTATAACATGTGCCCTCAACCAGGTGCGCCACCACCTGGCCTCAAACATATTCTTTTTTAATAGAAAAATTAGAAAGTAAAGTTAAATTACGTTACATCATAGATTTAATTTAGTTTCTTTTCCAAATCTGGAACAAATGGATAATGATTTCATATACTCTTACAGATATTTTTCTTTAAAAAAACTATTTATGCAGGTTCAAGCTCCTGGTCTCTACCTGCGAGCTCAGACCTATAGGAATGCAGAGGTTACACAGTCTCCTGTGCTGAATATAGGCCCCAGATCAGATCGATGGAGTTTACAGTTAATAGTATTTACATACTTTTCCTCTATTTGGTAGCTACTCTGCCCTGATCCAGCATTTTAGTCTTATTTCCAACTCTAACACTATCTCCCCTGACAATACCTTTAGCCCACCTGTATGTTAGTTGTCTGGCTGAGGCAAAGATTAGTAAAGTCATGGGCCCCTTGGAATATACCTAAAGTAGACTTCCTAGTTTTTTCCAAAATGGACACCCCAAATCTCATCTGCTATATTTTTACTTTTAGGTTCCTGATTATTAAACTACTTGTTCTGCTTTATATCTTAATGCTTTTCAGCCATCAAGTTGCAATTGCTACCGTGATGCCAAAGTGAATTCCCTGGGCAGAAAACCTCACCAATGTGTCCTGGAATCCCATCTCTCCAGACCCCTGCCCCACTAGAGGAAGATAGAAATAGGTTGGGAATATGAGTCAACCTACCAACACCCATGTCTAGCAGAGAAGCAGTAACAGAAGCCAGACCTTCCACATTCTACACCCCATAATGATCCTGGGTCCATGCTCCCAGAGGGGTAAAGAACAGGAAAGCCTCCAATGGAAGGGATGGATTAGGAACTCTGGTGGTAGGAATTGTGTGGGATTGTACCCCTCTTAATCCAACGGATTTGTCGATCATAATTAAATCAATAATATGCATATATATGTCATTTTACTTACATTACAATGATTCTATGCTATAGTATGTCATTTAAGCATACAGCCATCAGCATCATAAAAAGAAGATGACCGGAGTTGGGCAGTAGTGCAGCAGGTTAAGCTCACGTGGTGCAAAGCGCAAGGACACAGGTATGGATCCCGGGTAGCCCCCCCCCCCCCCCCCGCCCCTTCCCCCGCTCCCCACCTGCAGGGAAGTCGCTTTACACGTGGTGAAGCAGGTCTGCAGTTGTCTTTCTCTCCCCCTCTCTATCTTCCCCTCCTCTCTCCATTTCTCTCTGTCCTATCCAACAATGACAACATCAATAACAATAATAACTACAATAAAACAACAAGGGCAACAAAAGGAAAATAAATAGATAAATTTAAAAAATTAAGAAGAAAGATAATGTAACACTTCAATTCAGGAAATTCTATAAGTTCCATTCTGAGAGATAATAAATGTTATGTGCTAATTAGCTTTTTCTCCATCTGATTTCCAAACCTATGTTTTCCAGAGACAAACAAAAACTTGCCTTCATTTCCTAACCACATATCAAAGAATAAACTCCAGACCCCACAGAAAAGAGACATATTTCTGGGAGGTGGCAAGACATGCTGTTGAGTATCCACTAGCTTTGGGGGGGGGGGGGAATATTTATTTATTTATTTATTTATTTATTCATTCATTCATTCATTCTGTTGCTGTGGTCACAATTTAGACTAATAGTTTTCTTGTTAGGGACAGTATCTTCAATGACCTTTGCGAATGAACAGGTTTGGCTTATCAGGGACACTTCCCACTCCGTGTTTCCTGTCACTGCCAGTACACATTCCGAAATGAACACAAGCTTGTGACTGTGAAGGATTAAAGCATAGGTTCTGTCCCGGTCTTTTTTTTTAAATTAATTAATTTATTTGTTCCCTTTTGTTGACTTTTTTTTTTTTTTTTACCAGAGCACTGCTCAGCTCTGGTTTATGGTGGTGCAGGGGATTGAACCTGGGACACTGGAGCCTCAGGCACGAGAGTCTCTTTGCATAACCATTATGCTATCTACCCCCGCTCCGCCCTTGTTTTATTATTGTAATTATCGTTCTTTTTATTGATGTTGTTGTTGGTGACAGGACAGAGAAAAATAGAGAGAGGAGGGAAAGACAGAGAAGGGGAGAGAAAGATAGACACCTACAGACCCGCCTGAAGTGGCTCTCCTGCAGGTGGGGAGCCGGTGGCTCGAACCGGGATCCTTATGCCAGTGCATGCGCTCTGCGCTTAACCTGCCCCAGGTCCTGTCTTATGAATAGGGTGCTCCCACCAGCTTCTTCTTCTAGCGTTTGCCCTTCTTCCGTAGCCAGTCAACAGCGTCAGGTTGAGCCTGATGTAAAGTTTCGAGACCTCCTTTGAATCTGGAGAGGTGGCAGTCCTTGACTCCCACCAGCTGTTCTGTGGGGTCTGTGTCAACAGCAGTTCATTTGTAGCAAGGAAGGAAGTAATGATCCTGTTTGTAAAATAGAGGTGAGAAGTCATTATTATGAATGTCCTTGGGTGCGGTTTTGTGCAATAGCTTTAGGACATTTTCACCTTACTTTTCCCACTTGTAAAATGGGAGTGATAATAGCACCACAACAAATATAACCCCAATTTCCCACTTGCAAAGCATGTAAAACTCTTGGGCAAAGATCATCTTATAAAATGCCTCTGCTTCACTCATTGGGATAATGGATCCGGAATATGCTTCTTTTGAAAAAATTAAACTAATAATGTCTTTTACTGGTTATTTGATCTGAATATTTGTGACAAATGCAATGGAGGTAATGTGGTTTCTTATTCAGCTTACAATTTTTTGTCTAAGCCATAGAAAGTTCAAATGCACATCTTTGCCTATTTTTAGAACTAGAAGGAAGAAAAATAAAACATTTGTCAATATACCTAGGCACAGAATTTTGATATAAAAGAAAATACAATACTTACATCCATTTAGTCAAATTCATAGAAGTTATTTGATTTTATGAAAATGAAAAAAATTAAGTTAATGAAATTAAGGAGTTGATGAACACTAAGACATTTTCTGATGAAGTCCAAGGAGAAAATGGGATGGAAGAAGCCAGAAACCAGAGACTTTAGTATGAAGCAGAAATGATCCATCTAGAGTTAGAGCTCAGGATAATTGATTTTAAGGGACAACTCCCCAGTTTATTTAGGGGGGGTTGGAATCTACAATATGTCTAAAATCAGCTAGCTCTGATGTAAAGAATTAACCTACATGCCTGTGAGTTCATTGCTAAAAATTAGGTCCAGGTGTGGATTTGGGCCTAATAAGCTAGGTATTAGTCACAATTTATTTTTCCCATTTAGAATTTGCACACAAGTCAAAGTATCTTAATCAAGCACACAAGGGTCGCCATAAATTGCTTCTATGGAGATAGTTTTGAACCTGCCCTATACCCAAACCCTGTCAAGTATGGAAAACCTGATCTGGGGTTGGGGGCAAGGTAGGGAGTGGAGCACCTGGCTAAGTGCACACATTACGATGCACAAGGACCCAGGTTCAAGCCCATGGTCTCCACCTGCCCCAGAGAAAGCTTCACAAGTGGTGAAGCAGGGCTGCAGGTATTTCTATATCTCTTTTTCTAACTCCCTCTCCCCTCTCAACTTCTCTATGTCCAATAATAATAAAAAATTAAAACAAAAACAAAAAAAGTTAACTAATACAGCACCCACACTTTGTGAAATCTTCTAAAGAGACACATTCTTGCTCACAGACAAATTTGGGTGGGGTTGGGAAGATGAAGTGAAGAAGGTCTGGGGTGATGTCTATTTCCAGTCTATGTCCTTAGACTAAACTAGAAGCTGCCAAATTGCTGACTGGACACAAATGCTCTGGAACTTAATTAATCCTAATATTCCTGAGTATTTTGTTGTACAGCCCTAGTGGCTGAAATCAGTAGAGGTCTGAACTATCAGGTCTCTAAAATTAGGTAGTTGGTTGTGCTATTTCTCCTGAAAGCCGTCTCTTCAAGCAATTGAGCTACAAGTACAGCACCTCTTCATCAAAATTACTAAAATAGGCTTTCTCCATGTTCTTGCTATCCCTGACTTGAGAAGTTGTTCTTAATTTTTCAAAGGACTATAAGAAAACTCATGTTTTTGTGCTGAGAGAACATCTAAGATAATCAGATAGAGGACTACAAAAATTGGATAAGAGTAATAGACTGGCCCACTTAATAATGGCCTGTTTGGTCACTATCACACCACCTGATCATCTAGGGTCCTAGTTAGGGAGTCCTTGGATTCCCATACACATATAATGGGCCTTGACCTCTCTCCTCTACCACTAGTTGCTTCCATAAGGAACAGTGTCTTGTGAGCCCTTCCAGGACCTTGGCTCTACCATAAAGCAATGACGGTAGGGATCACCCCAGTCTCTGAAGGGAGGCTGGGGGTATCCTGCCCTGCTACTGATAAAGACTGGTCCTGGGAGTCAGGCAGTAGCACAGCAGGTTAAGTGAAGGTGGCGCAAAGTGCAAGTTCTGGCAAGGATCGAGCCCCCGGCTCCTCACCTGCAGGGGAGTCATTTCACAGGCAGTAATGCAGGTCTGCAGATGTCTATCTTTCTCTCCCCCTCTCTGTCTTCCCCTCCTCTCTCCATTTTTCTCTGTCCTATCCAACAATGACTACATCAATAACAACAACAATAATAACTACAACAATAAAACAACAAGGGCAACAAAAGGGAATAAATAAGTAAACACAAAAAAAAAAAAAAAAAAGGCTGGTCCTGAAATGAGCAGAGCCTGCAAATGTTCCTCAGATGTGACCATATAAGCTCAGACCAATAGGGATTTAGAGGTTACACAGGCACTGGTGCTAAATATAAATATGTATAAAATGTATATAAATATAAATATGGGTTCTGTAGCAGGTGGATGGAGGTAAATAGTTAATTTTAGCCACAGATTTATGTATACGAATGAGAGCTACTCTCTGCCCTAATCCAACTTCCTAGCCCTTTTTCTCTACTCTGACACCATTCTCTCAGACAATATTCTTACCCAACCTCAGGCTAGCTACCAAACTTGAACAAAACTATTATAGTTGTATGCCCCCAGGAACACACGTAAAATGGTTCTCCTAGCTTTCTTATACCCTAAAATCCCTAATCTCATCTGCTCTGGTCCTAATTTTTGGTTCCTGTTCATTAACCATCTTGTCTCAACTTAGGTCATGTCATTTTCCAGTCACCAAGTTACAGATGCTACCATGACTCCAGCCCGACTTCTCTAGGCAGGAGACCTTACCAATGTGTCCTGGACCCTCACATCTCCAGAGCTCTGGCCCACTAGGGAAAGATAGAAACAGGCTGGGGTATGGATCAATCTGTCAATGCCCATGCTCAGCAGAGAAGCAGCTACACAAGCCAGAACTCCTACCTTCTGCTCCCTATAAACAACCTTGATCCATACTCCCAGTGGGGGAGAAGTGATAGGATAAAGATAAGGGGACTCTGCACTCCAGCTCCATCAGCACCCAGAGAGAGAGAAGGAAAAGGAGAGGGACATATGGAGGTAGCTAAGATGTTATGAGTGGCTTAGAGGGAAAGAGAGGATTGACTCAGAAAAAGAAGGGGCAACTATGTATAAATGTGGACAGATAGTTGTAGAGAAGATGGTTGGCCCATGTCTACAACTTTAGGGGAACTGTGGTGGATTGCAGTGGGGAGAGTGAAGATTCAGAACTCTGGTGGTGGGAATGGTGTGGATTCAAACCCATGTCAACATGTAATTCTGTAATTTAAAAATAAATAAATTAAATTAAATTCATGTTTTTGTAATAAAATTCAGACAGAAGATATAATGGTAGACAAAAATAATATTATGTCGGTAGGACATCTTGCATACTTTCAAATAGATTAATTTTATTTGAGAATAAAATTCCTGAGACCATCAGAAGCATAAAATATCTAGAGCTGGAAGATATGGGATCCATCCCCTACTCTCTTTATGATACAGAAATTTCTAGTACAATCTGCCCACCCTCCAAAGTAGTGATGGATTGTGATAGTTTAGTGTCAGCTTAATTGGAGTATAGTGTGTTTAGATAGCAGGCAAAACCTTTTTTTCTGGAACTATTTATAAAGATGTTTTAGGAAAAGATTAGCATTGGAAGCAGTATCTCAAGTAAAGATCATTTTCACCAATGTGGTAGGCAAGATCCCATTTGTTGAGAACCTGAATAGGACAAAAAAGATGAAAGAAGAATAAATATGCCCTCTTTGGTTAAGAAGAAACATCCATTTTCTACTCTCTTTTTAAAATTTATTTATTTATTTTCCCTTTTGTTGCCCTTGTTGTTTAACATTGTTGTGGTTATTGATGTTGTTGTTGGATAGGACAGGAAGAAATGGAGAGAGGAGGGGAAGACAGAGAGGGGGAGCGAAAGACAGATACCTGCAGACCTGCTTCACTGCTTGTGAAGCGACTCCCCTGCAGCTGGGGAGCTGGGAGCTGGAACCAGGATCCTTACAAGGTCCTTGCACTTTGTGCCACCTGCGCTTAACGTGCTGCGCCACTGCCTGACTCCCCCATTTTCTTTTGTGATCCTTCTTCTGAGATCTTCAGACTTGAACTGAATAATGTCATTTTTTTCTGATTCTTGACTCTACAATTTTTTAAAAAATTGTATTGAATCATACATACACTATGTTATAACATCTTTAATTGATCTTAAAAACTTTCCTGTTAGGTTGTCAACATTTTTTTGTTTGGCTGGTTATTTATTTATTTGCTTTGATTAATTTACCAGTTAGCATTCATTTGAGTATTACCATCCCTGCTTTTCTAGCACAGAGATGGTTTTGAAAATGTCTGTAAAGTAAATTACTCTGTGCACTCATTAATACAACAAACAGTATTGATCAATTTCTACTTTACAGTACTATGTGGGTATCAGAGATATAAGAGACCAGATAGAACCAGGAAATGACTCACCTGATAGAACAGGCACTATTAACAGGTGTGTGAGGACCTAGGTTTCAGTCCCTAGCACCACATGAAAGAAACACACAAAAAGGAGGCTTCAGAAATAGGGAAGCAGTACTCTGCGCTCTCTCTCTTTCTCTCTCTCTCTCAAGTCCTTCATTTTCAGTCTGAAAACAAATGAACAACAAATAGTCCACTGGAGAGGTGGAATCATGCAAGCACAATGCCCTTGTAAAGCTCTGGCATCAAGAAAATAAAAAGAGAACTGATAAGGTCTCTGATCTCAGTGAGCTGATAGTCTTAGAAAAAGCAAAGGAATAATAATTGCAGAGTGAGAGAGAAGTAGACATGTTGAGGAGACAGAATAATTTATAGGGGAACTGCTTTAGAAGGGAGTATGTTTTCACCAAAAAGGTTAAAAGCAAATGAGTGAGTCCTTCAGAAGAGAGCAAATTTAAAGACAAGGTACAAGGGGGGCTGCAATCCACCATTCCCCCCTCCACCCCTGGTTTTTTCAGAAGTTGGACAATTCACCTAGAACAAGGCATCCTGATCAGAGAAAAAGTAATGGGAAAATTGTTAACCACCCATGCCCATAGTGTGCTTTGACAAAGTTCATCCCTTTGGTTCCAGACCCCATCAGTGTCAAGGTCTTGGAGAAGAAAGGAAGGGTCAGTTAAGATGACCTACGTTTCACTTTCTACAGGAATAAGGACAAGGGTCTGTAAACTGCAGAGCAGAGACAGACCACTCCCAGTTATCTCCGGAGGTCTGATTATGAAATCTGGCTCTTTACCACCCACTCTGCTCATTTAAATCTCAAAAGCTTTCTTGAAATATCCTGCCTAAAAGGTGTGGCTCTGGAATGTGGGTCTGGAGGGTGGTCCTCTTAGATTTCAAGACTAATCTACATTCTGCCTCCAGGAGATCCTCCTAGGAAATTAATCCTCTTATCAAAGACATTGTGTCCTTGTCTCCAAAAGTGTGAATAAGTCTGACTTTTTTAAAAAATATATTTTATTTTAATAAAAGAGAGAAATTGAGACGGAAATACACAGAAAGATCAGGGCACACTGCTCAGTTTTGATTTATGGTGGTGCGGGGATTAAACTCCTATCTTGAAGCCTCAGGTATGAAAGTCTTTTGCTTAAGAATATGCCGTCTTCCCAACCCACAGGTCTAAGGTTTTTTTGTTTGTTTGTTTTGTTTTTGCCTCCAGGGTTATTGCTGGGGCTCAGTGCCTGCACCATGAATCCCCTACTCCTGGAGGCCATTTCCCTCCCCTTTTGTTGCCCTTCTTCTTCTAGCGTTTGCCCTTCTTCCGTAGCCAGTCAACAGCGTCAGGTTGAGCCTGATGTAAAGTTTCAAGACCTCCTTTGAATCTGGAGAGGTGGCAGTCGTTGACTATGTGGGTCATAGTCTGTCTGGAGCCGCATGGGCAGTTCGGGTTGTCTCTGGCTCCCCAGCGATGGAACATCGCAGCGCACCGGCCATGGCCTGTTCGATAGTGATTGAGGAGGGCCCAATCATAATGTGCTAGGTCAAAGTCGGGTTGACGCTTGCAGGGGTCTGTGATGAGGTGTTTGTTCTTTACCTCAGCTGACTGCCAACTCTGTTTCCAAGAGTCTGGAACAGAGAAGTTCAGTTTAGGCGTAGGGGACCAGATTGGGTGACGAGACGTCAAGCGTTGGACAGGGTGGGCGAAGATATCCGCATATATTGGCAGGTCCGGTCGAGCGTAGACGTGGGAAATGAACTTAGATGATGCCGCATCCCGACGAATATCTGGCGGGGCGATGTTGCTAAGAACTGGCAGCCATGGAACCGGGGTGGAATGGATGGTTCCAGAAATTATCCTCATGGAGGAATATAATTTGGAGTCGACCAAGTGGACATGGGGGCTACGGAACCATACTGGGGCACAGTATTCTGCAGTGGAATAGCATAATGCCAGAGTTGATGATCGTAGTGTGGAAGCACTCGTGCCCCATGAAGAGCTGGCCAGTCTTGCAATGATGTGATTCCTCGCGCCCACCTTTGCTGCAGTTTTTATGAGATGTTCGTGAAATGACAGGGTGCTATCGAGAGTACCGCCAAGATAGACTGGCTGGGCTTCATGCCGGATTCCCGTATCGTCAAGCTGCACATTAAGCTCACGCAAGGCCAAGGCATGGTGTAGATGGAAAATAGATGTTTTGTTGCCCTTGTTGTGGTTATTATTGTTGTTGATGATGTTCATTGTTGTATAAGACAGAGAGAAATGGAGAGAGGAGGGGAACACAGAGAGGGGAAGAAAAAGACACCTGCAGACTTGCTTCACTGCTTGTGAAGCGACTCCCCTGCAGGTGGGGAGCCAGGGGCTCGAACCGGGATCCTTATGCTGGTCCTTGCCTTTTGTGCCACGTGCACTTAATCCACTGAAATACCACCTGACCCTCAGTTCTGAGTTTTTAATCTACCTGACTTTGTTCAACTGCAGAGCACAAACACTAGTTGGGTACTGACACATAAACCTGGCCTTCACCAGTGCTTCACAAAAGGGAGACTCCACAGATAGACATTTTCATGGGAATTTTAATAAGAAAGGAAGAAAGAGAAAGAAAGAGAGAGAAAGGAAGGAAGGAAAGAAGGAAGGGAGGAAGAAAGTCCCACAGAATCTGGAAGTGCTGGCTGAAGAGGGAGAAAAGTGAAATAAAATAGTTTTACTCTTCTTTTTTTTAAATCAACCCTCAGAATGTGGAAACATGAGTGCAAATGCTTGTATGCTATTCTTGCTTTGTAACGTGTGTGTTTCCAGGCACCGTCCTTTTGCTAACCTTATTACCTACTTTCATCTCCTGGTGTCACAGAGAAACACCAACTCAGTTGCAAAGTCATCTGGAAAATTAATATCCAGGCCCAGTGACACCTGCTTTTTTGCCAGATTTTCTTTGGCTTCCACTTTTTATCCTTCCTGTATCGTATTAAATGATGGGAACATGATCTGAGGAAAAGCCAGCCAGTTGATCCTTCACAAAAGTCCACAATGTAGAGAGGAAAGTTATAAATGTGTTGCCAACATAATCTACAATGAAATATTAATAAAAATCTGAGGAAAGCTGTATTCTCCAAAAGCAAACATAAAATAGCATGCATTTAATACATGTGGATTCTTTCTCTGAAAATGAAAAAAAAAAAATTGGCACCAGCAGTCTTTAATTTCCTGGTGCCACATACGCTAAAGTTTTATTACTTCCAGTTGACAGCATATAAAGAAATAGGGGCTGCGTGGTGTTGCAACTGATTGAGTGCATACATGACTATGCACAAGGATCTGGGTTCAAGCGCCTCTTCCCTTCCTGTAGGATGAAGTTTCACAAGTGGTGAAGCAGTACTCCTGGTGTCTCTATCTTGCCCTCCCCTCTCAATTTCTCTAGTCCTATTAAATAAATAAATAGTCTTTTTTTTTTCCTAAGTCAGAATTTTTTATTAAGCACATTTCCATTATTGGACAAATAACCTTATAAATCCTTATGTCAAACCATATAATCTGAAGACGCTTCATGGGAGAGATTTTTTTCACCCCCTAGAATATCTTTTACCCTGGGCAGTTGGGCGGTAGCGCAGTGGGTTAAGTGCAGGTGGCGCGAAGCACAAGGACTGGCGGATTGGACATAATGATCAAGGTTCCTGTCCCTGGCTCCCCACCTGCAGGGGAGTCACTTCACAGGAGGTGATGCAGGTCTGCAAGTGTCTATCTTTCTCTCTCCCTCTCTGTCTTCCCCTCCTCTCTCTATTTCTCTCTGTCCTAACAAAGATGGCATCAATAACAACAACAATAAAAAGCAACAAGGGAAACAAAAAGGAAAAAAAAAAAGTATATATATATATAAAGAGCCCATGCCAAAGGGCAAATTAAAAAAAAAAACGAATATCTTTTACCTTCAAAAATGACACATTAATTTTCTTTGTATAGCTGCATCACACCATGATTCTCCATATTCTCTAGTATATACAAAGTTCAAAATTTATACTTTTAACATTTTTACTCAAATATTTCAATTACTCATGTGTAAACTTCCAATTACTTCACCTTAATAAAGTGTATTAAATATATATATATATATTCTTTCCCATCCAAGTACTAACCAGGCCCGATCCTGCTTACCTTCCGAGATCAGAAGAATATACATATATGTATATACACTCTCCAATTCAAAATACAACTTCCCATAGTGTAAGAAAATTTTGAAATAAAATATTTATTTAGTTTGCTTCTAACAAGTCTAGTGAATGGAAATATTTATTCTATATAAATTTTATATCCTCATTATTTTTTTTATTGTGTCTAAAAAGATGCAATCCTCAGGGAGTTAAGGTCAAGGATTTTAGTTCCAGCTCTTTTTGTAGCTAGTTAATGAAACTGTAGGAGAGCAAACTCTGTTATCTCAATGTTTTTGGTGCAAGGTCAAATCTTGGGAGAGACTAGTACTAGGTGGAAGGAGATTTTGTAAAAGACATTTATTTTTTTAAACTTTTAAAATTATCTTTATTTATTCACTGGGTAGAGACCGACAGACATTGAGAGGAAAGGGGGAACTAGAGAGGAAGAGAGACAGAGAGACACCTGCAACAATGCTTTACTACACACAAAGCTTTCCCCCTGCAGGTGAGGACTGGGAGCTCAATCCTGGGTCCTTGCACATGGTAACATGTGCTCTTAACCAGATGGGCTACCATCTGACGCCCTGTAAAAGACATTTGCACATGACATTGGCACAGGAGTTCTTTCTAAATGAATGTTTTCACTGTTGAGATGGAAAGATTTAATCTCCTTATCTCTTGACTGAAGGCAGAATTTAAATCTGCACATGTTTATTTTACCTTGACTTTTTAGGTAACCCCCTAAATGGGAAGGGTAACACATTTTTTCCCCAACCATTCTTTTCTTTCTTCCTTAACTCTTTCTTTTCTTTTTTTTTTTTTTTTCCTCCAGGGTTATTGCTGGGCTCAGTGCCCGCACCATGAATCCACCACTCCTGGAGGCCATTTTTCCCCCTTTTGTTGCCCTCGTTGTTGTAGCCTCGTTGTGGTTACTATTATTGCCATTGTTGATGTTGTTCATTGTTGGATAGGACAGAGAGAAATGGAGAGAGGAGGGGAAGACAGAGAGGGGGAGAGAAAGACAGACACCTGCAGACCTGCTTCACCGCCTGTGAAGCGACTCCCCTGCAGGTGGGGCGTAGGGGATAGAACCGGGGTTCTTACGCCGGTCCTTGCACTTTGCGCCACATGCGCTTAACCCACTGTGCCACCGCCCGACCCCCCCCAACTCTTTCTTATCTCTCTCTCTCTTTCTTTCCTCTCTTTTCTCTCTTTTTCGTTCTTTCTTTTTATATTTAAGATTTATTTATTCTATAAAGGCACACAAAGAGAAGATATTAAGAAGGAAGGGAGAGAGATATATCTGCAACTTTATTCCACCATTCACAAAGCTTTTCCACTTCAGGTGGAAACTGGGGGCTTGAACCTGGGTATTTGTGCATTGTAACCTATGTACTCAAGACTGTGTCACCACCAATCATTTTCTTTTCTTTTTACTTATTTTTTATTCTCATTATTTTTGTTTATTTATTTATTGAGTAGAGACATCCAGAAATCAAGAAGGAAGGGGGTGATAGAGAGACAGAGAAACACCTTCAGTCCTGCTTCACCACTCGCAAAGCTTTCCCCCTTGCAGGTGGGAACCGGAGGCTCTAACCCAGGTCCTTGCACATTGTGACATGTGTGCTCAGCCAGGTGCGCCACCACCTGGCCCCCTCAATCATTTTCTTAATTAAGGATTTTTAATATAATCTTAAAGCCATGCATGTGAATTATTAAACTTCCCTAGGTCTCTCCCATGCATACTGAAGGCGTACATGATTTCAAGAAATTTCTCCTTACCTTTGCATTATCAATCTGCTCCATACTTACTATTTATTTATTTAGCCTGTGAACAACCTAGAGGTCCCAACATTGTGTAGACCTTAACAACCTCTAATAGACAATTAACCTTTGCTTTCTTGTTCACCTGATCAGCTGGATGGATTTACAACACTTGCCTTAGCCCAACTCTTGGGACTATTGCATGAGCATGTAAATATAGATGACTGGACTCAGTGGTGCATGAGTTACACATGAAAATCACGTGACTTAATAATTAATTGCCAACTACATGCACTGTTTTGGCTTTCCCCCTTCAAGATAGACATTACTATCATTTCTATTTTACAGAAAATAAACAGGAGGCATCAGAGAGATAAAATAATTTGCTTATGATCATGAGCAATAAGGTACCACAGAATTTAATTTTTTGCTGGGGGTGACTCTTCCTGGACGCGTACTCTCTGGGCTGGAGAGAACTCAATCAGAGCCAGCCTGGGCTGCTACTCAGTGACACAAGGGAGATGACTCAAGAACCAAACACATGGCGAGACAATGCAATGTCTTTATTGATCAGATAGCCAAAGCTTTTAAAGGTCCACCCGGAAGTGGCAAGTCAGAAATGGAAATGGCTACAAAAGGGGCAGAGAAAAGCAAAATGGAGCTGGAAAAGTAGGAACTTCCTTAGCAAGTGTTTGGAGGGTTTTAACTGGTAAGATTAATTAATACTCTGGAGGCAGGGAAGGTCTTGAGGGTAGAAAGAAGATAGATCAAAGGAATGGAATGGGTGGGGAACTTTCAGGCAAAACAATAATTATGTAGATAGGCAACAGTATCAGGAATTCAGGGTGCTTTGTGAGCCCTGCTGAGCTCAACCACATCCTCACAATTAACTGACAATTTTTGGTGTTTTCAGGCTCTGAATTTTATTGATTTACAAAGTTATAACATAGAGTAAACTTCTTATTACTGACAGTGGGTTTAAACAAAGAACTTTAAGCCAGCCCCCCCCCCCCCTTTGGCCAGTACCCCCATCCTCCATTGCTGACACTATGGCCTATTTACATAATCATTGTTTTGCCTGAAAGATTCCCCACCCATTCCTTTGATCTATCTTCTTTCTACCTCCAGACCTGCCCTGCCTGCAGGGTAACATTAATCCCACTAGTTAAAACCACAGCAATAGTTGCTAAGGAAGTTCCTAGCCTTTTTCCTTTCTCCACCCCCTTTTCCTAGCCATTTCCGTTTCCAACTTGCCACTTCCAGTTTTATTCTATAAAAGTCACTTCTGTTTCTGGTTTCTCTCTCTTTCCGTGTCCCGACCTGGATTAGGGCAGGTGTGCAGACAGGGAAGCAGACGCCGGCCATTTCAGTTTGGTACCACGTGGCTTAATCCACTGTGCTCACACCCGACTCTGGGGCTCCCGCATAAATAAAGAATTGTATTACCACACCGCCACGAGTTCCTCTCTCCTGCCATGTAAGCCTGGCACCCTTTCACTATAAACTCACTGCCTCTAAACAACCAGAAACTAGATGCTTATTGCTTTGCACAACAAAATCAAATGAACAAATATACTTATTACCTGAGGACAATGAGACAGTAGTATTATTTATTCATCTCTGATGAAATTTGAGACTTCATGAACTCATTATAGTCAAAATGTGTACTAATGAAAAATACTCAATTGTGTGGAAGCAATGTTATAAGTGAGTGAAACGTAACAAGAGAAGTGTCAGCAGTTTAAAATTTTCAATGATTTTAAAATAACTTTAGGGACAGTTCAAGAAGAAAGCAGAATGAAGATTTTTTCCTCCTGTGTTAAATAAGGTTGGTTATAAGAAAAACACTCAGGGCCAGGCGGTGGTGCACCTGGTAAAGCACACATATTATAGTGCACAAGAACCTGGGTTCAAGCCCCTAGTCCCAACCTGCAGGGGAAAAGCTTAACAAGTAGTGAAGCAGGTCTGCAGGTGTCTCTTTGTCTCTCTCCTTTTCTATCTTTCCCTCCCCTCTCAAGTTCTCTGTCTCTATCCACTAATAAATAAATAAAATATTTAAATATAACAATAAAAAAAGAAAAACACTCGTTTCTCTTCTGACAAGAACTGTTACACAGACTGAAACAATCAGTTGAACTAATATGATTTTGAAGTTTGACTTTGATTATTTTGTTCGTGATTTATGAAATATAAAATTCAGTGACAAAACTGCATATAAACTATTAATTTCTTTATTGGGGAATTAATGTTTTATATTCGACATTAAATACAATAGTTTGTACATGCATAACATTTCCCAGTTTTCCATATAACGATACAACCCCCACTAGGTCCTCTGTCATCCTTTTTGGATATGTATTCTTCCCCTCACCCACCCCAGAGTCTTTTAAAATTATTTTCCTTTTTTTTTTTTTTCACCAGGGTTACCTCTGGGGTTCAATGTCTACACAGTGCCACTATTCCTGGCATCTATCTCTTCCTTTTTTTTTTTTTTTATCTCTCCTTCTTTTTCTGATGGGAGTTAGAGTAAGGGGGAGAAAGAGAAAGACCTGGCAGCACTGTTCCACTGCTTGTGAAACTTCCACCATTGCAGGTGGGAACTGGGCCCCCACACAAACAATTTTAAAACTGAAAAATCTAAAAGAAATATACTGAAGATGAAAAAAAGTCTGGGCAACAAACATACAATACAGGTAATTACCACATGTAAAAGAGAAACCTTATCAAAGTAGCAAGTATTATTGTATCCACTGGGTGGCACTGCAAACTGATGTTAGCATTGTCTCAATAAAAGGGTGCCAATACAAAAGAAAAGCTTAGAGCATTAATTCTTTCTAAATGTGTAAAAACTCCTTAAATTTTATTCCCACAATTCCTCCATAAAAAATGTAAAATACATATATACCTCTATCCCTTAAACAAAGAAGTTAGACATGACTAAACATAAAAAAATTAAAATAAAATAAAAACTGCCTCTGGAGACTTAAACACAGTTTAAAAGAACAATTCACTTTAAAATGCTGCATTTATACTTGAGCAGTAGATTTCAGAGTGATTTACTGGTGACCTTCAGGGTTCTTTTCTCCAGTTTCAAGTGTTTGTGTTTTATATCTTAATGCTTTTCAGCCACCAAGTTGCAGATGCTACCATGATGCCATCCTAATTTCCCTGGGCAGATGACCTCACCAGTGTTTCCTGAAACCCCACCTCCCCAGAACCCCACTCCACTAGGGAAAGATAGAAACAGGCTGGGAGTCCAGCAGAGAAGCAATTACAGAAACCAGACCTCCCACCTTCTTTTGGCACCCCATAAAGATCTTTGGTCCATACTCCCAGAGGAGTAAAGAATAGGGAAGCTTCCAGTGGAGCACATATGGCATTCTGGTGTATGAAATTGTACCTCTCTTATCCCACAATCTTGTCAATCATTACTAAATTACTAATAAAAAATTTAACATTCTCTAATAAGGGATAAGGGAGACCAAATTAACTGCCTATACATTCCTGGTGCTGACTGACTCCTGTGCTTACTGCTTAGTGAGTATGGGAATACTCAAAGGAGTCTGAAAATAGTCTCTGATATCACAATCAATGAGTTCAGTGTTGTTCCTTCTAGTTATACCCTTCCTGAGTGTTTATTTATATTTTACAGAACCTTGGTTTTCATAAATATATAAAAAGGATAGAAATATTTCACTCTGTACCACAAGTTAGACAAGATAAACTGAAGTAACGTGATGGTATATAAAGTTTTCTGGAAGTGCTGGTAATTACTTCTTCCCTTGGAAGATTATTTCATGTTACTAAAATCCTGTTCCTTCTTTTGGTTGCACAAAAGTCATGAATCCTGTCTAGAAGACTTCTTCCTTGGGCCCTCAATCTCTCAACTTGTACCTGTTTGTTATTTAGCTAATCAATTGCATGCTCTTGCATTTTTTCCCTCCTAACTTGTAGTTTTATCTTTCATATTTAGGTCTTCAGTCCAACAGGTGTTTATGTTTAAATGTCATATGAAATAGAACTAGGACAACTAGGACACATGAAATAGAAGGACAGTCCCCGCTAGTCCAGAATCCTTTGCTTTGCTGCAATACATTGCACCCAGTCCAAGGTTCACTTTGTGTATCGACACTCCCTGTCCCCGCCTTTTTTTTTTTGTTTTTGCCTTTCTTCTTAAGATCATCAAGTATTCATCCTTCTCTTCTGGATTATCTAACAGGGTTCCTTCAAGTTCCACTTCAGATATAGAAAATAAAAATATTTCATCTCGGGCAGGGGTAGATAGCATAATGGTTATGCGAAGAAACTCTCATGCCTGAGGCTCTAAAGTCCCAGGTTCAATCCCCTGCACCACCATAATCCAGAGCTGAGCAGTGCTCTGGTAAAAAAAAAAAAAAAAATGGAAAAAAAATTTCATCTCTTCTTATAGCTGAGTAATATATTTATTCATTTATTATTGTATAGAGACAGAGAAATTGAGAGGGGAATTTGGAAAAAGAGAGAAGGAAAGAGACAGAGAGATATCTGTAGCCCTGCTTCACCACTCTATGACGCTTTCCCACTGCAGGTGGAGAAAGAACATGGGCTTGAACTCGAGTCCTTGCACACTATAATGTGTGTACTGAACTAGGTGCACCATGCCTGGCCCCAGCTGCTACATTTTAAAACAGCTGCCACATATAAGTTTTATTTGAAAAATACATTTTCTCTTCATGTATTATTATTAGGTAGCATCTAATTTAATTCAAGCACCAGATCATTTCTGCATGTCTCTTTTTTTCAAAGAAAGATATAATCATTGTTTTCAATTTGAACCCAAACTGTTTCCTGCTCTACTTTAATTTCATTTAGAAAGCTTTAACTTAATAATTTCCCAAACAAATATATCTGTGCTGAGTTTTGTGAGAAATACTGCAGCACTCTTGGAAAAAATAATTTAAGTGTGGTAAGGAAGGGACAATTATCTCTGGAATGCTATGTGGAGTTTCTACTATTCAAAGTGGCAGTAAAATATGATAGATCAGCAGTGTGTTAAAATTATCTGGCAGTCATGAACAAATTGGCAGTCACTCATCTGGATTTTTATGTGTGTGACATAGTGACACGATGTCTTTATGTTTATGATCCTTATTCTCCTGTTCATGAGAAATGATTGTCAGCATGTATATTTTTTCTTGTGAACATTCTGTACCTCTATATTGTCACTACAGTACTGCCATCATACCTGCCATGATACACTAGGTGGAGCACAGGACAGATGACACAGAAAAAAAGGACATCACGAACTGTGTCTGTAAGTGTTCATAGTCTCCAAGATACCAAATACGCAAACATATCTTTCGGAACATAATGTTATAGGTAAAACACTAAGTGAACAATAAGTCTCTGGTCTTGCTACTGAAATTATTGACAGAAAAGATGCAAAAGAAAAAAAAAAGAGAGAGAGAGAGAGAAAGAAAACATAAAAAAAATTAAACTTGATCCTGAATAATGACAGTTGTGTAGTTATTGACACAGACCAGCACATACCACATAGAAGCGATGAGGAAGCCTAAGGAATAATCATTGAATTTTGATGCCAACAATTTTCATGCAACATGAAAAAAGTGATTTTCTAAAATTGAGCATACTTAATTTTTATGAAGTTTTTTTTTCTTATAGAAATGTTATTCTTACCACTATCAAGTTAAGTTTAACATCATTATGTTTCTTATGCAAGGCCCCAGTCATATGGAGTAAGTTTTTAGAAGGATTTTTCCTGGATAAGGTGAAAAATTATTAAACAAGATGTGGTAGAGATTGATTACAAGACATAATATTTTGGTTATGTTATGGTGTTTTTTTATTGGGATGGGTAATGGTTTACAGTTATAGTTGTGGACACATGGGCAAAATTTCCCATCTCACAAGAGAAGTGTCTGCAAAACACTCTCATCCCCAGCCTAGGCTCTTTTTTAGTGCCATGCATCTGGACCCCAAAGTTCCCTCCCTACCCTCAGTCCTATTTCTCCCTCCCCAGAGTCCTTTGCTTTGGTATAACACACCAAACCCTCTTTGATAAACTCCCAAATTCAGTAAGATTCCCATGCCATCTGCTTTTCATGATGTTACATATTTTAAAACAAACATGTTTGTTACTAAATAGCAGAGAAAAGTGCACCTAAATTTGTGGTTTTATGGATTATCAAAAAGCAAAACTGTTTTCTGAAACCACTGACTCATTAAATAACTGACTATAGTTAGACGTTAGAAGACCATCCTTCCTTGTGTGTCTTTTACCATTTAAAAAATTTTTTTTAAAGTATTTTATTTTTGAGAGAGATGTAAAGAAAAAGAGAAAGACACAGAGAAAAACACCAGAGCACTGCTCAGCTCTGGCTTATGGTGATGCGGGGGATTGAAGCTGGGACTTTGGAGCCTCAGGAATGACAGTCTCTTTGCATAACCACTATGCTATCTACCCCCGCCTGTCTCTTACCATTTTTTAAAAAAATCTTATTTATTTATTCCCTTTT